>NW_010511214.1:7479-18338 GCF_000687285.1 Phaethon lepturus | reverse complement strand
ACGGAGGTGGTGGAGTCACCATCTCTGGAAGAGATGTGTGGCTGTGGCACTTCGGGACATGGTTTAGGGGGCATGGTGGCATTACGTTAATGGTTGGACTTGATGATCTTGAAGGTCCTTTCCAACCTTAAAGAATCAGTGATTCTGTGAAGGTATAATAATGGAAAAATGATCAGGGCAGCTTTACAAAACATAAATGTGTCTGACACCAGTGCTGCAATAGCTCGTCTTTGAATCTATTAGCTTTAAAATGTTATTGATTACATTTCAAAATACTTGCTTTTCCTAAGACATGATTTGTAAGGCAATAGAGCAGTGAAAAAAATGAAACAAATATCCCTGATAAATATTTTGCTGGTTTTCAGCATTTTAAGGATATGATTCTTGGCTGGAGACACACTCAGAGTTACCTAGCTGTCCTGTGCCCAGAAAAGATGTAAATAGCAAGCTAGGGGTAGAATTAGTGGGTCATCTACAGTCCTAAACATTTTTACAAGCTAGCACATGTTTTCTAAATTGAATTTATGAGCTGCTATAGTCATAACCAGACCTGTTACAAGATCTAAGGTTATGTTCAACTGCAATAGGTGTTCAAGATTGGCAGGATGGACTAAAGCTGCTTCCTGTGGTTTGGGTGAGGCAGCAAATTCCAGCAGAGTGTTTTTCTGCCTCAGAATGGAATATTTCATTTTAGAAAAATTGCTCAGTCATGGTTGTGATAAAAGAAAGATGTGATAAAGTGATGTAAATGTTGTCTTAACGACCAATTTCACCTCAGAAAAAATATTTCGTAATAGATTTGCTCATGGCTGACCTGTGGGGGCAGGAGGCAGCCCACGCGTGCTGTCAGGGGCTGTGAGGCCTGGCAGATCTGGTGGGCCGGAGCACAGGGAGCTGCAGGGCGGCCCCTCCAGCAGCAGGCAGGGCAGGGCCTGACTGCCAGGGCCTGCCTCAACCCTCAGCCAGGAACAGGGCAGCTGAGGGCACTGGGGCAGCCCCAGACCGGCATCAGGCACCTTCCTAGTACAGGGATGGGCTGAGGCCAGGCTGGGACATGGGCCCACAGGTGGGCCTGGTTCACCAGGAGCCATGGCCAGGCAGGGCAGGGCTGTGGGGAGCTGGAGACCAGCCCTGCTGTGGTGTCGCTGAGGCAGGGGCTGAGATGTGCTCCGGGGCTGGGGGCAAGGTGGGAAGAGCCCCAGGAGGCTGGGCAGGGACAATCAGGCCCATCAGCACCCTCAGGGCCCAGACAGCGTGTTCCGAGCTCACCCTAGCTCTGTATCTGAATATAAGTGCCAAGCACAGATGGAGGCTCGTTTTCTACTGCTTCTTACCTTTTTTTAACTGCTTTTTGTGATATGATATGGCCTTATTCCCATATTTCTCTGATCCTTAATGGGTTTTAAAGCACAGAGTGCATAGGAACATGCTCATAAATGCCAGAGTCTCTAAGTGGCCTGCATCTTTCACAAAAGGCAATTTCAAAATTACTGAAAACAATACAAGATACAACATAATTGTTGCATCAAACACAACCTCTCTTTTAAACAAAAAGACTGTGGTGAAATAGTGGCCATAGTGGCCTATGAACTCAATCATAACGACAATAATGAGAAATGATGTTCAATATCGCGTTGGTCATAGATGGTCAATGTAGGGGTTACAACACATAAAAGAGGATTTTAAAACCAAAATAGAAGCAGTTAGCTGCACCTAACTGCCATACTGAATGTTATGAACTAACTAAAGATATCCCAAAACTACACTTCCTCCTTCTCCAGATGAACTGCCATGTTGTTGGTTACTGTGAAACAGTTTTAAATTTGTGGCCCTTCATCAATAAAACTTTCATAAGTAAATATTAGGAAGAGGAAAAAAGATTATTTACCAGAAGATCCTTCAGAGTATGGAAGCATACTGTACTATTTACTACTGCTTCATTTCATAGAAAGAAAAACAAAAAGTCTCTTTTAAAAACTTGTATCTCTTTTTCCCAGATGCACCCTGGGGTTTATTTTGTTTTGGCTGGGGCGGGGAGGAGGTTGAGGTTTTGGGGGTTTTAATATCTCACAAAGTAAATTGTGAGATATTAATGACATCTGATTTTCCCTACTTTTCCACTTGGGCATTTAAAAACTGAATCCTGCCTGTAAGAGCCAGTGTTTTATCTCAACATACTCCCCATAGAAATGAGGAGGAAGTATTAGCCCTCAGAGAATTTTGATTTGGAATGTAAACAGATTTTTTTCTTCTTTTTCTTCTCCTTGGACTACAAATATACAAACTCTTTTAAATTCACTTTTTTAGAGCAAGTGGCCCAGCAGGCATCTCAGCACACATCCAGTTTGCAGGATGCTTGCTTCTCTTTAGCCTTTCTTTCCCAGAGAAGACACCCTAAATGTATAACTCCTAATGCTGCTTGCCACAAGGTGTCACAAAAACCTGGGACTGCCGCTGTTTATGAGCTACTTCAAGAACAGTTTTCATAGCTCTTGCCTTTTCAGTTACCAAAGACAAGTGTTAGCATACAAATGCCGCAGCCTTACTCCTCAAGAGTCTCAAAACTAATGCAAAGACTAAACTCGCTCTGTCATTAGATTATATACCGTCATTATAGGAGATATGTAAAGTTAAGTTGAATCTGCAATTTTTAACTTCAAGGGGTCTTGTTTAGGTCTCTTTTTCCCCCTTTGGCTTTTGTCAACACTTCATTTACTAGATTTTGTTACCAAAGTTAACCCGCTGAGTCAGTGGCTATACTCTGTGCAGTAACATTATTATTAGACCACAGCAGTACTGTTAGCAAGGCAATAGCCTGGACAGTGTATGTAGCAGTTGTAAAATTTCTCTTTTTCCTAATGAATACTTTACTACCTTCAGGAAAACATGACTTCAGACGTGATCTTAACTTCTTGCCTGAAATCTAAAGAACAGTCTGCCAGAAACACAGCTGACTCTTTTTTATAAAAGGTTATGTCAATTAACAAAATGAAATGCACATCATTACTGGACTGACATAAAATATCAAGAATGCTGATCCAACTTGACAGACAAATACACATTTCTGGTTTTATGCTAAAGAAACTCAATTCATTAGCAACTGGAGAAGACTATGCACCCTGGAAAAGAGATTTTAATAATTTTCTTCTTTCATATTTGTAGTTTTTGCATCTACTGGTAAAATTAAAATCTAGAAGGACTGAATAATCTGGGTGTGGAAATAAGATTTACAAAGACAAGATAGCATGTATTCCAAATAAACACAAAATTATTTAAGCATATTACTCTATTTTTTCAACCACATCTATCAGTCACGTACATGAATAATCGCATAACCACTTGGCCGAATTTCTTCCAAATGATGAAACCTTCAGTTGCTACCTGAGATAATTTCTTTATCCTTTTTGAATTATTATATGTTTTTATATTAAAGGAATTAAAAGACCACAAGTGCAAAGTTTATATACTTTATGTGTAAGCTATCATGCTTAAAACTCCAAGCTATTCAATTAAGCATTTATAAGACCTTTACTGAACTATCAATGGAATGAGTAAATCTATGATTACCTAGAATTTGTATGAAAATCCTTCTTAAATCCTCTGAATTTCTATTGCCTGAATGTCATAACAGAAAAAACAGTTTTTAATGAACCCAGAAATATTTTTACAGAGAAATGAGCAATTTCAATTTTCCAATTAAAAGTTACTTTTGCATCTTAAAAAAAAACTACTTTTGAAAATATTTATCTCCCAAGGAAAGTGCTGGATTTTTGATGAATGAGAATAAGATTCTAAAATATATAAGTACATATCATTTACTTTGGTCATGTAGAAATACCCTGCTGGTGCTGTGTGATTCTACCTCCTTCCTAAGGTCAGGATTCTTGATTTGCTAATATCATCCGTAGTGCACATCTTTTCCATTGCCAAGTTGAAGTTTCTGGACACAAGCCTCACTGGACGTGATGGTGAACTTGGCCCAGAAGGGTAATAGGGACCTGGTATTTCCTAGAAGTACTGCAAAGGATTTTTAAATCTATATTGTTGTGTTTTTTTCAGCTGAAACCTAAACCTTTTTTCCTTTTCAAATTTTGACTTTGTCTGTTTACAGAAATGCTGTGATTTCCCGGTGTTATTAGATACTTCTCAAGTACATAATGTTCTCATTTCATTTTCATAAATAGCAGTTTAGACAGAAACATTTAAACCTGATCAACTGCAGTTATGTCAGTGAACCCACCAGTGGGCATTTACTAATTTAAACAAAATCTTTATTTCACTTCCAACGAATGCCTATTCAGCTTCTTATAGCGCATTTCTACAGATCTGCATCTTCACTCAAGGGCAGATACACTCCCACATCCTGAAATGTGACCTAAATCTCTCAGTCCCATACAGCCATGCAGGGACACTCTTCCAGAGAAAATCAAGTGCTGCATGTGGAAGGGACACCTCTTATTCATATTTGTTTTCACTAGTAGGAGAAAGAAGAAATGAGGTGAGGGGGGTAACAAATAAAACAAAATAAGAAGCATTGATGTAGACAATCCATCACAACATTTTTGTTAGGATTAACTTTAAAGGATGCCACTTCATTGTAAGCAGGCTCCAGTGTAATGAATCCCTGAGCAAAGTAGATATGAGAAGCCTGTTAAATTCTCACTTTTCTTAGTCCACTGAGAGCAATGAGGGTAACAACAATAAAGGATTGCTAAAGGCCTAGGCAAAGTTAAACTTTGGTTTGCTTGTGTTTTAACCAATACAAGCAAATCTGTTTTCACATATTAAGAGTATGATTCTTTTAATTAGATTATTCTTCTATTTGGATTTGATGCTGTAGGTGTTCCAGGTATGAGACTATTTCTGTATTGGATTTTCGCAGAACAAAGGAATGGTGCCCATTCAGATCTTGAAGATCTCATCAGAGAATGAACAATCAGTAAAGATTATAAAGTTCCTACCAATGTACAGGCTGTTTTATTTTACAAACTGTATTGTGCAAGTCTGACTAATACAAAAGATATATAAATGTAGAAAAGACATAGGAAAAAGAGTCAAAGAAAATAGTATTTATTCGTGAATTCTTTTTCTCTATCAACTTTAATGTTTTCATGGAAATCCATCTCTGAATAGGAAAATGTTACAATTATTCTTTAAGACAGTCACATTGGCCCAACAAAGATTTGCAACTGCATCAGAAAATCTGAAACTAAAGTTCCCAGATGCAGAAAACCACTTATTCTTTTAACTTAATCTTTTCAAAACACACAGGTGGAGGTTATTGTAGGCAGGGGAGGAGGGATGTTATAGATAGAAAAAGACAAATGCAGAAGGCCGGAGTCATTTACAGGTGTGTGGAGCATGGTGGAAATGATTGCATGCATCACTAATAACACAGACATCCCTTGTTAATGCTTGTCACTGAAATCATCCATCTACCATAAACATAAGTAAATCTGGAATAAGACTCAATTCTGTAATACTAACTTGGGTTGTATGGCTAACCCTGACTCAGAAAGAGCAAAAACTTCCTTTCAAAAAAAAAAAAATCCAAATGTAATCTTCTTCATTTTTTCTTAGTAAAAGAAGAAAAAGTCTACTTTCACACTACAGTCTTGACTTCTGTTTCTTTTTTTAAATTGAAAGAAAGATCGTTTTCATTTAGCTTCCTAGCATTCTAACCAGAAAGAAGAGAAATAGAAGTCAGTGGTCTGTTTTACACAGTGACCTACCACTGCAGAAGGAAATCACTTGGAAGGTGGGAGAAATGGGTTTAAACTCATTTAGCTGCAAGAGATTTGACAGTTGTGCCACCCAGGGGAATGGCACAGCCAGCATGGCAGCATACCGCATATGCATAGCCTAATGATTAGGACATTCTCTTGGGAAGTTAGACATTACTTGCCCTAGAACAGCAGTGGCTTATATCTCAAACGGAAAAGGAGGCATGCAAATGTCTCTCTTATCCTACCCATTTATAAGGAAAGATTATCATCAACCCTTTAGTCACTTCTGGTTCATAACTATAGCTCAAAAATATTTTTCATGTCCAGGCACCTGATGACTTGGAAATTGCAAAGTTGAGGTTACCCTTTCATGGACAAAATACTGCCCTTAAGCAAAAACTTACCTAGAGCTAAACTTAATTTTGTTTTATTCTGTAGAGCCACCATATCAGTTCTGTGCCTCTGATCTCTAGTAGCCTGAACATCCTTGATCATAACGTTTCTCTCAAACTTGAAGCCACTGAATGACAGCAAAACCTCTGCCTCCATATGCAGGACTTTTGCTGTTGCAGCAGCACGTAACCTACATCCTAAGGCTGATTCCTGTGCTTCTGTAGTTGTAGGCCAGCTGGACAAAGAAGAGCAGATCAAGAAGTTCTTATGAGAAAATTTAGGGGTTCTGTTTTGTTCCTTTAAGACCAAACACAGAGAACAGAACTAATATTAAAAGGAAACTACACAAAAGCACCAAGAAAGATATTTAATGATTCATTTACATATAGATATTTGGGTAACAAAAGAAAACATGAGGGGAAAAATAGAAGAAATTTGTTTTGCAAAACTAATTGATACAAGAATAAATCACAGAACTAGGAAACCAAGCATTTTCTTACAAATACATGGAAGGCAGTTGCAATGGACTCTGAGCTGGAAAGATGTCACATAACTCCTGTCCTTTCTTCTTCTTATCTCTAGCTTTTAGAAGTCATTGGCTTGTATTTGTACTTTTTCTCTATCAATAAGTCAGGCAGAATGGCTGTCATGTTAGCACGAGAAAAGAAAAGAGTATTATCTTCTCAAGAAAAGTAAGTAGCATGATATGAGGTTTTGGTAAAATGCTTTCAGTTCCAGAGGTTTAACTTAGGCCTTTTGCTTTTGTTGATTCTATAAACAGAGAGTAATCTCTAACAGGCAGAGCTTCTGGTTTTACCATTTGATGTTGACCTATAATGCTGAATGTGAATTATGCCCATTTCTTATTTCTTGTTTAAGACAAAGTAGGTAATTTAATTCAGATGGAATTTTTAAATGGCAGTATGTTCATATATCAAAGCAATATACTAAATGACATTTGACATTTTATAAATCCTTCATTAAATAAAATTAATATTACATAATAATGCACTAAACTATTTTGAACTAGCTGTTTCTTGCAACAAAATATAGTATAAGACTCATCAGTAAATTAACTCCAAGACATTGTGAGATACTATAAACATCCAGTGGAAATTTTTGTGAGCACAATACCTCAGTTGATAGGATATTGTGACTATCATTCATCCACTCATGACTTCAAAGGAAAATAGCAATCCACAAATAACCCAAAGATTAGTTTTGTCCTAGCTGTTTGAATTTGGCAGGCTTGTAGAGGCTGAAAGAATGCTAAAATTGAGGAATGATCCACCATTAAATCAAATTTCAGAACAAACTCCTGCTTTTCTTTATCAAGCTGAATTAATAGATGTTCCCACTTCCTTTACCATCTATTTTTAATATACATGTTACATATGTGTGAAATGCAGTTTTATAATTCATCTGTGCCAGTTTTAGATTTAATAAAAAAAAGAAGTCACATAGTTCATGCTTTTTATTTCAACAGCCTACTGTCACTTAAAAGATTCCTATGCTATCTGTGCCTATAGCATGCCTACTACATTTTATTCAATTAGGGATTTTGTGCATTGGATCATTCTGTGTTTCATATCCGTCTCAGGTAACAGGGTCTTCGATATCTAAATAATACATTATAGAATACAACAATCAGAAAAAAAAAACAGTGCATCTAAACTGTTTTGTCATGCCATGTATTATACAAAATTTAACAACAAAAGTGTATTAAGACTAACACAATTCAAATAGTCCCCCTTGGAGAGTATGCTGACAATAAGTAGGCCACTGTTCATGGGAAGTTGAGTCAGGAGTATTTTAAGACAGAGTTTTTCCTGCCACATTACAGAATGTACATCCCACTCAAGACTTGTTCTCATTCATATAAAACCATAAAAATTCCTCAAGTACCCCCTCCTTCAGTTTGCCGTTTTCTTGTATTTGCTGTGTATTCATCAGGTTGCACCAAAAATTTTTCTTTATGTTAATGTTATTTTCACATACAGAAACCATTTTGAAAGTCGTATCAGCAGAGTCCTCCTGAAGTTTGGTATGTCTTATCACATTATAAAACATGCTTGAGCTCCTGAAAAATAATGGGAATATTCTTCATGGGGTATGAACACTGTGTTTCCTTTAATGTGTAAGTCTCTATCAGATTAACAAGCTTGAAAAACAAAATGAGATCAAGGTTCATGTCAAGAATGAATTATGCTAACATTACATCTTCACCACAGTTCATCACATGTACAGCATGCTTACTCTATTATAAATTAATATTTAAATAGAGTGGGAAAACTACTTCTGTATTATTCTTTCTCAGTTTTTGCTTTTATCAATATATTATTTTTCCTTCATTTACAGAACCTGCTTTAGTTTGCACATGGCCTAAGCTGGTAGAGCACTATGAATTGGCCAGACGTCCCCAGTTATACTGGTCTTCAGGTGGGGGTTGTATTGGCTAGTTCATTTTGTTTTTCCTAGCACAGAGGCAGTGCGCACCTGGGACTGCCATCACACTTCTCATGACACCTTCTACCACATTTGTTCCTGTGATATGGACTCTCCTGAGAGCTCTCAGCAGCTTTGAGGTACCCCTTCCAAAAGACAGGTCTAGGCATATATTTTTTTTTTATAAACAGAGTCCCTTGATGAAATCACCCTGTTTCTTCAGGCTCTGAAGTGTTATTCCATTTATTTGCAACAGAGATAAGGAGAAATGGAGTTGGCAGTTCTCAAAGAAATCTTACAAAGAAGTGTCGCTCATATTTCAGATAGAGTTATTGAACGGCCATTACCACTTGACACAGAACATGCCCCACACAAGCCTACCAATATTCTCATAATATTCACAGTTGAATACATTGTGGACAGCTATCAAATGACAGCTTCCTTTACTTTTGAAAGAGATCAGTAGCTTCAATAGAAAATGCTTAAAAATGTAGTACATTTAAAGGAAAAGAATTTGCTATTTTCAGGTTCTAGGGACATTTCTAAAAAATATCATTACTTTAAATAAAAATCAGGAAATAATTCACATTGCTCTCAAAAAAACTTCTACCATTTTTTTATTTTTTTAAATACTAAGAAGGCATTTTCCATTGTAATACCTCTCAAAAATAAATGAAGCAAATGCTTTTAAACTTGGAAATGATTACTTTCTGGTATTGACTGAAATAACTTCTGTCAAAAAGAATACAATCTAGCCACCAAGAAAAGAGCTGCAGACAATGCTTAAAGTGCTAGACTAGGCATGAGGAGATTCAGTCTCTATTCCCACCTCTAGCATTAGCCACTTGGCTAAGCATGTTGCTCCTCTTTCTTGTGTTTTATTTTCCTCTGTAAAAAGGGGATAATGAATTGCCAGTGTCTACTGATTTTGACTAACCTCTCCTTCCCTACCCCCAGCATGGCAAGTGGAGATTGAGGTAACATGATTCTACCTCCACAATGTATCAGCCTGGCAAAGAGCATGCTTTTCTTCCCACCAGTAGTCAGAATAATGCTCAAGATTTGAGCACAAGGAGTAAACTCAGAAAATTTTAACCACCACCTATCTCCTCTGCTCCTTTTTGTGCTCCCTTTAAGCACTCACTGGAAAGCTGCTTATCTCCTTTAGAATGAAGAGACATAAGTATTCAAAGTTTTATTGAAAATATATTTTTCACTTCATAAAGTTTTGATTTAAACATGTCTCTATATATATTCAGCTAGTCATTTGCACTTAAAAACACACAAATATAATCCTCTTCTTCTATATCAGGGACTACAGTCTGAAAAAAATAAATGTGAATTTCACAGGCAAAAATTGCTATTGAAAAACTGAATAAGGACCCTAAGAGCTGTTTCAATATAACAGAGGTAAGCTCAAAAACCTTCTTTACAAACAGTAGTGTGAGTTCTCACATGTGACTTCAATGAAATAATGCTATAAAAAATCAGAGGTCATTTGCTGGTCATCATCAAGTTGCTGGTCATCCTGATCAAAGTTTAAAAATTAAGTTATTCTACATATTTATTTTTCAGTTTATGATGAATGAAGGGATTGAGGTTTTATCACTTTAAATATAGTGAGAAAAATGGAAAAATCAACAAGTTTATTCACAGGTAAATATATCATAGGAAACAATTTCCAGAAACTGAACCACATGCCAACTGATTGTGAAAAATCTTTTTTTAATTGTTAAAGAACAGAGATTTTTTTTTAAATAAGAAAGGGTAGACTATCAGAAAATGCATACACATCACGGCTATCAGCTGATAGCAACATCAGTTCCTATTGCTTACCCCCAATGCACTCCCAAAAAAAAATGAAGAATTCAGTATTCTGTGTAAAGGCAGCTTCTGAGAGCAGTATTTTCTAGATGGAGCATTTCAGCCACCATCTTTTAAATGTACATGAATTCAATTAATTTTAAGTCCAACAATACTTCCATTATTTTTAGTGCAATCATTCAAGTTCTCAAAGTTAAGCACATGCAGAAATGTTTACAACACCTGTGTTACTTTTGAAAGCTTGTTAGTTTTGAAGTTAGTTTGGAAATTCACAAATACATTAATGTTAGCATAATTGGAAACCTAGCTATTATTTACTTCATAAGGATTATTGAGTTCAAATAATCAGTTCTTTGTATATAAGCAGATCATCAGTATAAATCATTCTATTTGTCACTGAAGTTTAGCACATGCTTATGTAGGACTAATTTAGGGCAAAGTAGCCAAACTAAGTAATTTAATTTTAACAGA
>NW_010511214.1:0-7448 GCF_000687285.1 Phaethon lepturus | reverse complement strand
CCGCTCTTTATCAATAATGTATAACTCCATTTACATGTACAATTTTGAAGGGTTTTACTATGAGAACATTATTGCTGGACACTCAGGTGAGTGAATTTATGTAAAATTATTCTCTCGTTTCCCCATAACAGTGTATTTTTGAATAGCTGCCCAGCAGTGTCGATAGAATCATGCAGGAACACATCTTCACTTGTTTTAAACTGGTATACTCTATGCTGCCAATTACAGAAAATTTTCACCAGCTGATTCACTCAAATGATCTGATCTTTTTTTAGTTTCAGAGGATCCACTCTCAGGAATAAAAATACATAAGGTGTGTACTTTTTTCTTTAGACTTTAGGACTTCATAAAATCTGAAATAAACCTCTTGTGGTTTCCCATAGTAGAATAGGTCAACTTGGTCCTGTCACAGTCCATTAGATAACAAGAAATACTTCTGCAAGTGATCACAACCAAAAAAACTGCCTGCAGGATCAAGCATTCAGAAAGCAAAAAGTCACATGACTTTTTTAAACTCAGTGCATTTTATAATGGTAAATTCAGGGATCATTTTATATCCTTTCTGGTTCTGTGAACTATCTTTCAGATTTTCAATTACAAGAGCTACAAGTATAATTTTCACACAGTCATATAGAAGCATTGAGATATATGTTAAAGCTGAGAATTAGCAGCATTTACATCTTTCATATGATTATATTTTCAATTGTACAAATAATAGAAAACGTATTTTGAAAGGTGATAGATGTTGCACATCTATCTTAATTTCCCTAGCCGCTCCACTGGAAGAATGTGCACTTTTTCCTCACGAGGATCTCTTTACAAGGACCTAAATGAAGACAAAGGGCAATGGGTACAAGTTGCACCATAAGAGGTTTTATCTCCATACAAGAAAAGCTTTTTTACAGCAACAACAATCATTCACTGGAACAACCTCCCCAGGGACATGCTAGAGTCTCCATCACAGGAGATTTTCAAGATGCAATTGGACAGGGTGGTACATAATCTCATCTAGGCTACCTTTCCCACAAAAGGTTGCACAATATAATCATTTGATGTCCCTTCTAAGCTCAGTTATTTTATGATTCACTGTGTGAGAGTATGTTACTTACATGACAGGGCAATTTTTTGAGTACTTGGTTGCCAAACCATGTGGAGTTTGAAGTCCATGGGTAACCAGACATAATTTGTCAAATTACTTGACCAAACTTGTCAAGGAGATGAAAAATATAAAAATTAGTTAATGATTTTTTTCCTGGAATTATTTTGATAATAGTTAAGTTTTATAAATATAGCTTAAAAAAAAAAAAAGTCCCTCAAAACAAAAGATCTCTTTAATTTTTTTAATCTACTGCCTAAACCGAAATAAGTACAACAACAATCAGTGATTAGTATAGGTCTGGTTACTACTACAGAACACTACTGGTCAAACTCTGTAGTGCTTGTTCAGAATCTATTAATCAAAAGATTTTTATAGCATGCAGTGTGCAAAAATTCTGTGCAGAAGGTGTACAGAGACCTGTACCATGAAAATGAGATCCCACTAGTAGGCATTTACAATATCATTGAAACAACAGAATACCACAGATTAAGATAATATAAATATGAAGAACAGAGCCGACCGAAGTTGAAAGACAAGAGCAGCAAGAGGGAGTTGTTTGCAAGAATGCATGATTAGTTCTTGACACAGTTATTCTCTTTCTGTACATATGTAAATCAAATCCAAAAAATGCAAACTCAAATAAAAGGAAATTAAAAGGAAAGAAAATTGTAAGGAAGTTGGGGTTGATAAGATGAAAAGAATATTACATTTCTAATCAAATAACAATGATCATACAACACTCACTTTGTACAGTTTTCTGTGCAGCAAGGCAAAGGAGAACAACTTTGAACCTCTAATATGAATATAATAATGTGTTTTTGTGTAGGCTTGAAATTTGAAAAAAAGCATTTTAGCAGAGAAGATTCTAAGGCATAGATTCTCATTTTCCAGGCTACCTAACAAGTATAACAGACAGAGTAATTCTTAGTCACGTAACAGTTACGGATCAGACCTTCAAAGGGAAAAAAAAAAAAAAAAAAAAAAAATCAAAGAAATGTTGAAAGACAGTAATATGAATCTTTGGAAGGCATTTCTCAGAACAGAGTAGTAGTCAAGAAGATTCAACATTTTTTATATGAGTAAGCAAACAGTTATGTGAAATTATGAACAACTCAATTTGTAAAATGTGTAATAGCCCAGATGTAACAATTAAATTACAATCATTGTTTTGAAGTTCTTTGCATTGGACAAAAATGTTCATGGGTAAAAAACACTTCAATTTCCCTCAAAGTAAAAGGCAGCTTCATAAATCAGTGCTTCTGAATTTCTGTATTTAACAATAACTTCTACAGTCAAACATCTCTGACAATCATGAAAATCATTAACATTTAGAAAGCCAAATAACACATTTTAACAAATATGTTACAGTGTGCAGCAAAGAGTAAAAAGAATCTTTCAAGTTTACTGTTACAGTGTCTTACTCCTTTAATTGAAATTATAATTAAGGAGTTTTAATCCAGGAGCTTCTGTAAAAACTGTTCTGATTTGTTACACTGTGAGATGATGCATGACACTAATTTTTAAAGTAGATTTAATATTTTTTCTTAAATTTTCCTTATTTTTTTAATTTCCTGTATTTGTTATGCAGATGTATAAATCTGTCACAAATAGGGGGTTACATATAGCAGTTTTCACAAATACTATGCATACTGCAAATTAACTTTTAGTGCTAACCTTGTAGAAGTTACTCCAAGACAAATAAAAATGAAGCAATAGCAAAGATTATGCTTCTGTGAAGTTAAGATAACAAAGACTTGGTCATTAACTGACAAATAATTACTGGATGGACCCATCTTTTAAAAATTACTGTAAGGTGGTTTGAGCCATGTTGTTCAGGGGATAGAGATTTTAAGGCATTATCAGACCTGGGCTATAGCCCACAGTTACAAACTAAGTGGAATGCCCTGATTAATCTCACCTATAGCAGACTACAGCCTAAAAAATATGCTGTCATGGTATCAAATTGGGTCCCCAGGAAATGTCACCATATAACTGTAACATGAACATTATACAAACAAATAAAATTCCTATGTCAGACATTTAATAATCATCAAATTCAGAAGCTGCCTGATTAACAACAGACTGAACTTGAACATGTGTGGAGGAAGCATTGATTTAGCTAAAGGGACATGGGAAAAAATCCTTTGTATGGTTTAAGCAACATAAAATCATTCCAATTCCACAGGCAAAACTTTTTGTGAATAATGTAGTGAAACAGTGTTTCTTGGAATTTGATTTTTCATTTCTACTGTACACAAAGTAGTTTCTTAAACTGTACAGAATTATGTGGGACTGGCAGACATGAATTACTACTTTTTCCCTAAATATTATTTCAAAGGGGGTATTTGAAAGCAAATAATCTAATATTTAGTCATACATTTGCCTACTGTAAGAAAGGCAGTTCAACATGAAAGGCAGAATCTTAAGGAGTTTGTATCTGTAGGTGGTATTAAGGAGAATTCTTAATACTCAAGCACAGAAATAGGAACAAGGTTAAAAACATGAAATTGTATCATTTTTATAGAAAGTGACTTGGTTTACATTTTATTATTGAAGCAAATTTGTTTTGAAGAGTAAAAATGCTTTTGGAAATTCCAAACAGGCATCACTGGACCTGTTTCCCCTAGTTTATCCCTGTAGTCTTATCACATAACATCACACTGAGGAAAAAAATAGGTTTGGTATTGTGAAAGGTAACTTTGGTGAGAGTGATGAAAAGCTTTCATAATCTTAATGAAGAGAAGAGGAAGTGGCATGAGAAAAAAGTTACTTTAAGGGAAAAGTCTTCTACATGCTCAGAGATAGATATCTAAGACCTCCTGGTAATCAAGGAAAGGGAGAAGGAATTACAGTAATCTGGCAGTACCTCTGAGAACTGACACCAACAACATTCATAACAACCCCAACTCAAAAGAAGGGAAGTGAATGCAGTGGGAGATTGGTACAGGTAAAAGCACAGCTCCCCATTGACCTCAACCACAGAAAACCAGGAAATAGGAACTAGGTCAGATTACTAAACCTGGAACAAAAGAACAGCAACACTAAGTATGGATAAAATCAGCTAAGGCCAAAGTGTTGGTTAAGTTACAATTGATTATGGAGTGAGTATCTCTTGGAGCACATTTCCGAGCAAATAAAGAAGATTATGGCAAATCATGCCTGACCAGCCTGATTGCCTTCTAGGATGAAATAGGTGGATTTGTGGAAAAGAGCAGTGGGTGTCATTTACCTGGATTCTAGCAAGACTTCCAACACTGTCTCCCACAGTCATCCATATCCAAGCTTAGATATTATGTTCTAGATAAGAACACACATAAATAGTAAAAAAATGTCTGGGTAGTTGGGCTCAAAGTAATCATCATCAGGTCATACTCCAACTGGAGGCTAGCAGGAAGGAATACTGCAAGGTTCTATACTATCCTGTTCAGCATCTTTATCAATGACCCGGAAAAAAGCCTCATCAGGTTCAAAGATGACCCCAAACTGGGGAGACTGGTCAATACACCTGCGAATGGAGTTGCCATCCAGAGAGATCTAGACAGGCTGGAGAAATGGGCTGATGGGAGCTTCCTGAAGTGCAGCCATGTCAAATGCAAAGTCCTGTACCTCAGATGGATAGACTGTCTTGCAATAATAGAGGTTGGAACTGGTTGGCTGGGAAGCAGATCTGCTGAAAAGGACTTGAGGGGTCTGGGCAGATAGCAAACAGAACATAAGCCTACAGTGTGTTCATGCAGAAAAGGCATCCAACAGTATCCTGGGCTGTATTAACCTAGGTCCAAATTTTTCTTGTTCAGTGTCTTACTAATAACATGGCAGTAGAAGTTCTTGTTGCTGTTCAAGTTCCTTGCAAGCATCAACTCTAGGTGAGCACTGGCTTTCTTTTTATCGTCCCTGCATATACAAGCAGCATTTCTGAATTCATACATTGAGACCTGTTCTTGCTTTCAACTCCTGTATATTTCTTTTTTTTATTGGAGTTCAGTCACAAGTTCCCTACTTAGCCAAGATGACCTCCTGTAACATCTGCCCAATTTCCTCAGTATCAAGGACTGTTCATGCAGTTGGAGGAGGTTGTCCTTTAAGACCTGCCAGTTTTCTTGAGCTCCTTTGCCCTTTCAGGCTGCCTCACATAGGATCCCTTCTGTCACTTCCCTGAATAACCCACAGCCTGCTTTCCTGAAGCCCAGGGTCAGTGCTGCTCTCCTCAGATCCTTCACTCCCCTCAATATCTTCAACTCCACCATTTCATGGTCACCAACAGTCAAGGCTGCCATTGATTACTACAACACCATACAGTTCAACCTTGTTAGTGATTATGAGATCCAGCTGTGCATCACCTGCTTATCCCATGCAGTACCTCTATGTCCCTAGTTTTGTCTGGGATAGAGCTAATTTTCTTCCTAATAGCTGGTATAGTGCTGTGTTTTGGATTTAGTATGAGAATAATGTTGATAACACACTGATGTTTTTCATTGTTGCTAAGTAGTTGTAGTGCTTATACTAAGTCAAGGACTTGTCAGCTTCCCATGCTCTGCCAACAGGGAGGTGCACAAGAAGATGGGAGGGAGGACAGCCAGGACAGCTGACCCAGACTGGTCAAAAGGATATTCCGTACCATATGATGTCATGCTTAGTATATAAAACTGGAGTTGGCCATGGAGTGGGAATGGCTGCTCAGGGACAGCCTATCAATCACCAGGTGTTGAGCAATTGTTGCATTGTGCATCACTTGTTTTTGAATATTACTTTATCATTAATATTATTATCATTATTTCCTCTTTCTTTGCTGTCCTATTAAACTGTTTTTATCTCAACCTGTGAGGGTTTTTTTTCTGACTCTGTCTTCCATCCCACCTGAGAAGGGGGCAAGCAAGCAGATGCGTGATGCTTAGTTAACAGCTGAGGCTAAACCACAACACCGTATCAAGTACCCCTGACTCCCCAGAAACATTCTTGACTTTGTGTGTCCTACTGTGTTGCCCTTCTAGTCAGGAAGGTTAATATTCCCCATGAAAATCAGGCTCTGTGATATTTACTCTAAGGGAAATGTCAGTTTCTATCCATCTTGTTCACAATTTAGACAAAACTCACCTAACTTTTCACTCCAAATAAGGTGAAGCACAACTTCAGCTGAGATATTCCTATAAGCCTGAAGAGCAAGAGAGGGCCCAAAATCTTGCAGTGGAAAATGGCATCAGTTAACTTTCAGTCTCATATAGCATATAAGACAGGATATAACACAATGCAATCTTTAGTGTATATTCTTTTAACAGGCCTTCCTCTGTATCAATATCCCCTTTTTTAGACATTGTGATTCAAAGAACTTCATGCTGCCAGGCAACTGAAAGCCAGGTCAGATATTGGACTGTGTATCTGCACCACCACAGAGCAGCATAGGCTTGTTAATCCTATGAAGGAGTCTACAGCACTGTTACCCTATCTGTATGACATGGGTCATGATGCTAATTTTATAAAATCCTCTAAAACACACAGATCAAAAGCACTGCATACAATAGCTATGACTGACTGTATTGATTTCTGTAAAAACAAGCACATATGCATAAGACTTAATATTCAAATCATATTCATTACAGTTACAGAAATCAGAAATTCCACTGAAACACTTCATCTGCTGTGCTCCTTATACCACACAAACTAATAAGCAAGTCCAGCAACACAAGTTAATTTAACACACTGTGTTTAAACACATCTTTCAAAAAACTTCTTGTCTATGATTTCAAAAATGAGAAATTGTTAACACCAAACACATTTAGAAAACAAAGTAAATACTTGCATCTGTCATTTCATTACCGAGTAAATTACATAAATATTACATGCAGTTATTCTTCCATTTCAGTTGCATTTGTCCCTTTGCTGTGTTAACAGTCATTCTGACAAGTACTATTCTCTTTCAAATAAGTTTATCACAGGACAAAATTATGTACCTTTACTATTGGTGTTAATGAAAAATGTAATGACAAATTATATGCAAGTAAACAAATTGCACCTCTAAATGTGCAGGTCTTTGTTCTGCTGTTGTTGCTTTGCTTTGCCTTTCAAAGCAAATAAATTCTTTCTCTTTTTTGATGTTCTAAAGCAATTTTCCTTGCAGAACCTCAAATCTGTATTCTGCTTTCCTGGTCATGGATTTAATTTGGCCTCAAGGGACAAACAGCATTAGATAATTTAGAAAGAATTTTCATTCTGAATGACTAAATACAGAGAAAAGTATTCTCCTGAAACCTGACTGCTAGTAATAAAAAAAAAAAAAAAGCTTACTCTAGCTCTTATATTAATAAAGAGCAAACATTTGAAATGTCCTGGTTAACAGGGGAGGTCCCAGACG
>NW_010511213.1:0-9690 GCF_000687285.1 Phaethon lepturus | reverse complement strand
ATTCCTTGTTTTGCTTTGCTTGCTTTGTCATGGTTGTTAACCCAAGACACGGTGGCAGAAAAAATGGGGAGGATTGAATGGATTGTGGGGTAGAAACAGTGGCAGGAACAATTCATTAAACCATTTGGCTTGTGGAACTATACTTTCTGGCTTTCCTTTGGTTAGAGCTGTTGCGGTCACTGTTTACCGATTTGCCTTCTCCTGTTTAGTAATGTGGGTTCGTCAGGAGCACCCACTCTTGTCAAATGTGTCTAATAAAAGGAAAAGAAAAAAAGTAGGATAAGCATTGGTATCTAACCTCGTCTATGAGTACTGCCAGGGTAAAATACTGTAGAATGTAACAGGACAGCTAAATACAAAATTGAATAATAAGAAATAATTGACCAACCCATCTCACTTCATGCTGTAAATGTTCTCTTATATATGCATTAATACCAGTCAATGGCCTTGTTCTGAGGAATGGCCTTCTTGGCTTTTCCTATTAGCAAGCCCTAACATCTGCAAGTTGCAGTACACTTTATGGTAATTTGGTTACTATGGTGATGAGGGATAGCAACAAATTCACAAAAGATTCTCTGAATGTCCTTTGATGCTAAAGAGAAGTGAATAATATGTCCTGAAAGATAGATCCAATTAATTTTGCCTTATTGGGACTGCTATTTCTAAAGAACTTAATGATAATAAGAAAATTGTGCTTTGACCATTTTCTTACAGAGAGTTTGTCGCATCAGCTGTTCTGGTATATAATAGAGACAGAGTGTGATATCAGGATCCTCTGGTAAATGTTGTTCCTCATACTTATAGTTGTTCTGTAAGTAATCTGTTGGCAAGGAAATTATTAGAGGCTCACATCTATTAATTGGTTTAGAACAAATTAGCTATGTTTACTTTGCTGTTTACAATTCTGAGTTAAAAGTACTCTGTTTACCATTTCAAAAGGATATATCTTTTTGTAAAGTAGAAGTCATTCGCTCATGAATGTCTATTTTTAATTCAGTTGATTCAAGTGAATAACAAAATGTGGAATCAATAGATACTACTACTTCAGAATAGATTTATTATGAATTAAATATTATTGCTACAGCAAATTATTGAAAAATGCTTCTGATGTAAACTGTAAGTATGTGTTAGGAAGGTGGTTCATATCAGAGTACCAAAGTACAAGATACATAAAAAGCAAATTTGTTATATAATTTTCCAGAAATAAATGCAAGTAAATTCTTAGCTGTTATAATTCTGCTTGTATTAGGTTTGCATGGCAAGCTTTTAGAAGTGAAGGGGGGGCTGCAGGAGTGTCTTCTGTGAGAAGCCGCTAGCAGCTTCCCCTGTGTCCAATAGAGCCAGTGCCATCTGGCTCCAAGATGAACCCACCGCTGGCCAAGGCCAAACCCATCAGTGACGATGGCAACGCCTCTAGGGTAACAGAGTTAAGAAGAGGGGAAGAAAATGGCAATAGCAGCTGCAGCTGAAGAGAAGAGTGAGAATATGTGAGAGGAACTGCTCTGCAGATGCCAAGTTCAGTGAAGAAGGAGAGGAAGGAGATGCTCCAGGCACTGCAGCAGAAATTTCCCTGTAGCCCATGGTAAGAGCATGGTGAGGCAAGCTGTCCCCCTGCAGCACATGGAGCCCCAGGGTGAAGCAGATCTCCACCTGCAGCCCATGGAGGACCCCATGCCAGAGCAGGTGGATGCTCAAAGGAGGCTGTGATCCCATGGGAAGCTAGTGCTAGAGCAGGATCCTGGCAGGACCTGTGGACCCATGGAGAGAAGAGCCCACGTTGGAGCAGATTTGCTGGCAAGACTCCTGACCCCGTGGGGGACCCAAACTAGAGCAGTCTGTACCTGAGCCATGATCCAGGCTGGAGCAGTTTGTAAAGAACTGCAGCCTGTGGGAACGATTCACGCTGGAGAAATTCATGAAGGACTATCTCCCATGGGAGGGATCCCATGCTGGAGCAGGGGAAGAGGGTGAGTCCTCCCCCTGAGGAGGAAGGAGTGGCAGATGAGCTGACCACAACCCCCATTTCCTGTCCCCCTCTGCCACTCAAGGCGGGGAAGGTAAAGAAATTAGGAGTCAAGCTGATCCAGGGAAGAAGGGAAAGCCAGGGGGAAGGTGTTTTAACATTTGGTTTTATTTCTCATTACCCTAATCTAATTTGATTAGCAATAATGTAACTTTTCCCCAAGTCAAGTCTGTTTTGCCCATGACAGTAATTGCTGAATGATCTCTCCCTGTCCTTATTTCGACCCCCAGGTGTCACCTTATACTTTACTCTCCTGTGTCCAGCTGAGGAGGGGAGTGACGGAGCAGCTTTGGTGGGCATGTGGCATCCAGCCAAGGTCAACCCACCACACTGCTGTATCTTTGATTAAAAAGTGTTAATTGTCCAAGATATTTAGCCAGTCATAACTGTCAAGGTATGCAATAACTGAGTGAGTGGCTCACAAAAGTCACAGATAGCGCCATGAGCTATGACTGGATTTCACAGACGGTTAAGGGAGAATCTTGTGAGCAACAGGAAAACTTCACAGAAAATTAAAAGGGGGAAATTGGGGACTTTTTGTGGATTATTTTCTTTCAAGGCCAGCAGAGTCTGACTAACCATATCAGTAATCCCACATAAAACCAAGATTATCTAAGTAACTGTATCAGAAATACTGAATTTCTGTATGGAGGTGACAAAACTGTGGCCAATTGGGACAAACAATCAGGTAAGAGTTGTTTATATGGGAGGAGAAAAGGGTGAAGAAAGGTAGGGATCAAGGTGGACAGGAGAAGTACAAATGTAGGAAAATGCAGAGAAAAGGTGACAAAAGGACTATCTGAGTGTAAGCGGACCACTGCTCATTATGCTTTTCTGGCTGAGTCTGCATCTGATCACTGCAGTCTCTTTTCTTTACTACTTCTGTGTTACCACCCTTCCTAGTGGACAGGGGTGTGCTTCTAAGATGGACTAGCCAGCAGCTAAAATGATACTCGGATCTGGATTGAACCAAGGTCTAAGCCAGCAAGTTGGCAAGAGGTTCAGGGTCCCAGTATGGATATCAGCTAGACTTAAAACCTGTGCTGATATTTGAGAGATCCGTTAATGTGGGCTTATTTGTGTGTTTAGAAAATGAGGGCGCGTGTATGTGTGCTGATGAACTTCAAGCTGACTAGTCAGAGAGGAGAAAAATGTGTGAGCCATGGTTGCTGCTCATGCTCATGTGACTGCTCTTTGCATTTATGTTGTGTGGGGAAAGACACTGATCTCTATTTTGATCCATGTGGGCACCATGTACGTGTTTTGTGTGTGTGTGTGTTTGTCCGTGGTTGTGTATGCACCTACTGAAAGTACATGCAGCTTCACTACTGGCTGGATCTATAAACAGGAATGGGAAAAATTTCCTTGGTCTGAAATTCCACTGGATTCAGCTTCCATTAATAGTAACTGTTGTGAAAGAGATGTTCACTGACTGTTCAGTGTCCCTTGGCATTATGGTTCAACTTCTCCTCCTCCCTTTGCTACAGATGAGTTTGGTCACTCCCACATATTTCTACCATGTTTATTCACCAAAATAAACAAACCATATAGGAATATGTTACTTGCTTTTTAAATGGTGATAGTTTACGGGTGTCCCAATCAGCGACTGCAGCTTCACAATATAGAAAATTTAAGAAAGGCACAATAAAAAAAAGCCTCTCAATCCCTCCTAAAATAATAATAATAATAAAAAGAATTAATGAAAAATAATAGAGAAACAGATCATAGTGACAAGGTAATGTTTATGAGCAGCATATCAAGAAGCATCATTCACTCAAACACTCCCTAATTTTTTATACCTATGTCTTTTAGGTCCATTTTGCAAGGAACCTGGTGATCCTTGTGCATCTCAGACATGCCTGAATGGGGGCATATGCCAATATAATCAGTCTGGATATGTCTGTGATTGTCCTGCTGGTTTTCTAGGTCACAATTGTGAAATTGATATCAATGAATGTTCTTCAAGGCCTTGTCAGAATGGAGGTACATGTATTGATTTGCCAAACGTAAGTATAAACTTCAAAGATCCCTATTTGAACATAGAATCATAGAATTACAGAACCATAGAATGGTCTGGGTTGGAAGGGACCTTTAAAGACCATCCAGTTCCAACCCTCCTGTCATGGGCAGGGACATCTTCTACTAAATCAGGTTGCTCAAAGCCCCATCCAATGTGACCTTGGACACTTCCAGAGACAGAACATCCACACCGTCTCTGGGAAATCTGTTCCAGTGTCTCACCACCCTCATAGTAAAGAATATCTTCCTTATATCTAATCTAAATCTACTTTTTTTTTAATTTAAAACCATTATTTCTTTTGCTATCACTACAGTTCCTGGTAAAAAGTCTCTCTCCATCTTTCTTACAAGTCCTCTTTAAGTATTGAAAGGCCTCAGTAATATCTCTCCAGAGCCTTCTCTTCTCCAGGCTGAACAACCTCAATTCTCTCAGCCTTTCTCTACAGCCATTTTTGTGGCACTCCTCTGGACTTGCTCTAACAGGTCCATGTCCTTCTTGTGCTGGGGTCCCCAGACCTGGACACAGTACCGCAGGTGGACCTTCTTGAGGGCAGAGCAGAGAGAATCACCTCCTTGGACCTGCTGGCCACGCTTCTTTTTATGCAGCCCAGGATACAATTGGCTTTCTCGCTGCAAGCACACATTTCTAGCTCATATCTAATTTTTCACCTACCAAGATCACCAAGTCCTTCTCCACAGGGCTACTCTTAATGCATTCACCACTTAGTCTGTACTGATATTGGTGATTGCCTTGACCCAGGTGCAGGATTTTATTCTGCCTTGTTGAGCTCACAAGGTTCACATGGGCCCACTGCTCAAGCCTGTCAGGGTGTCTCTGGATGGCATCCCTCCCCTTTAGTGAGGAGGGAGGGGTGCCAACTGCACCACTCAGCTTGGTGTCATCCACAAATTTGGTAAGGGTTCACTTAACCTCAATATCTATGTCATTAATAAAGATACTGAACAGTATGGGTTCCAGTGGGATATCCCCATGAGGGATACCACTTGTTACTGATCTCCATTTGGACATTGAGCTGTTAATTGCAACTCTTTGGAAATGGCAATCCAACCAATTCCTTATCCATTGAACAGTCCATCCATCAAACTCATATCTCTCCAATTTAGCAACAATGATGTTGTGTGGGACGATGTCAAAGGCCTTACAGAAGTCAAGGCAGATGGCATCAGTTGCTCTTCCCTTATCCATCAATCACTCCATTATAGAGAGCCACCAGGTTAGTCAGGCATGATTTGCCCTTTGTGAAACCATGTTGGCTGTTTCTAATCACCTCTCTGTCATCCATATGCCTTGACATATCTTCCAGGAGTATCTGTTCCATGAAAGCACAAAAACATTTAATTCTAATGTAATTTTTAAATTAGCTTTGCAAGATTCATGAACAAAACATTGTCTGAATATGTAGTGTTTCTAATATTTCTATGGTTAAAAAGCCCAAATTCCACATTTTCAGTTCAGTTGCTTGGTAGTCTTAAGGAACTACCAATGTTGTGGGTTTTTTCTCTCTCTAATAAAATCTTCTGATATAAAACATGGTATATCAGTCACCTTTATTAACTAGTGGTTGTTTCCTATTATTGCTTTACCTGTGGTATCTTTTTTCTTTCCTTTTTTCTGTAAAATAGAATAAATTCATGCAGACTCACAAAGGTTTGATAATAGAGTCATATCTGGTAGTATTTCAAACTGCATTGTTGTTCTTTCATTAGAAGAACTATTGCAAACAGCAGTGATTACACAGTCTTCGAGTTCAAAAGCTCAGTTATCACATACTAGTGTTACATACTCACAGAGAGAGAAAAACAGAGATATCTAAATTGCTGATAGATTTCTAAATTATACAATCTGTCTAAATATTTTGTCTAGTTGATATACTAGCACATACTATTTTGTACAATCTTTTCTATAGACAAACAGGTGTAGTAGTCTGTTTCACACATACAGCAATCTCTCAATAGATATTAAGATCTCCAATCATGACTTTAAGAATAATTCTAAAGAAACACCTGAACACTTCCAATTTCACTCAGGGAACAAACCCCTATATATTTTTCTCTTTCTGACATTAAAAAAACTATAAAGAACATTACATTACATAGAAAAATAAGGGTAAGAGTGTCAGCTCTAAGAAATATTTTGTAAAATAACTCACTGCTCTTACTGTGTAAATTACAGATTGCAGTAACTGACAGATGTCTTTCACCATCATAGAGAAGCATAGCCTCTGTGCTTCATATTGAAGGGGAGAAAGGATACACACCATTTTCTTTCCTACTGTAGTTAGTGAATATTTTTTGGCATGTGATGTACCTTCTGCACTGTTACTGTTTGATAGATGCAAACATTACATTGGAACAAATTCAGAAATGAGGAAAAACTCTAAATGAATTATAAAGGTCCTTCTTGGTTCAGTTATGAAATCACAAAGCCAGCCAAATTTAGAGTTGGTATATTTCCAGCTAGCAAACCCAATTCTGGTATAATCTGTGCTGGAAGGCCTATTCCACTTGTCCTAAATTATGTTTGTAACCTATTTGGGGCTAGGACTGCTTTTTGTTCTGTCTTTGTAGGCTGTTTAATATGATGAAACCCTCTCTTAGTTAGAGTCTCTATAGTAATGGAAGTAAACACTAAGTTCTGTATTGCCTTGGGTACAACAAGTAATTATTTCTAATTTCCTTCTCTTCTATAGGATGTGGCATGTATCTGCCTGCCAATATTCACTGGCAAGTTCTGTGAGAGAATACTGAATCCGTGTGAATTATTGCCTTGCTTAAATAATGCAACTTGTGTAGCTCAACAGCAGAACTATAACTGCCGGTAAGATTAGAAATTAATTTATTTCAGTACTTCGTTGGATCACTTGATGATGTCTCCCTGATTGCAGAAAGAAAAGACATCATCGGTCACAGAGAACACATAAAACTATAAACTTTTCTTTTAATGATTTTTTATTTATTTTTGTTGCTCTACTGTGTTTGTCTTCTTGAAAATTCTTGAAGTGCTACAAAAAGATTTAAAGCATTTAAGGAGTTATAAATTATTTCATCATTAATTCTGTAAGATAAAATGTGTAAATCCTGACACATTAATGACAAGTGAGACAATTATACTACAGGTACCACTCCCATTCAGGGTGTATGATGTTTATGTTTTTTCTGAAAGGATACAAAAACTGATTGAATTTCTAATTCACAGACATATATTAGTAGCTCTTAGATTGATCCTTCAAACAGCATATTAAAAAGTGCTTTATTCAGAAAGACCACACTAAAAAGTACCCATCTGAAAATAACCGAAGTGACCCAGTATATAATTTCATTCCATTTTAAACAGCTTTTTAGATATTTTCTTACACCACTAAGGAGCACAATTGGTACTCTTCCCATTTGCTTGGCTTTTATCTGGCTGCCTGAAGTAAGTTCTCTAAGCATTACTGAAGTGCAGTAAACAACTTTCAAATTTTAAGGTATTCATAAAAGCAGAAAATTGAAAGCTGTGGTATACAAAAGCCTGAAAACACATTATGAATGAACTTAGAAACTGCAAATACGTAACAGAAGTATAGAACATAAAGTTACAGTCAATCAGAAGCGATTCAGTTAAGAAGTCTGGAAATTAAAATGTAAGTAGAACTATGTTTACAGTTTTCCCAAAGAAGACGACGACTTATAATTTAATTTATACTTATACCTAAATACGTACATACATACACACACATACAAACACATTCACAGAGTTAGATCTTCCCACATATATATATGCATAACACATAACAAGTGCAGTCATTTATTTTCCAATACTTTAAACCAAGGTATAAGCTACTAATAATTTACTAGTATATAGCCAGTCTTTTACACAGTATGTTGATGCATGAATTACTATGAAATTATGCCTGAAGTTTACATTTAAAAATATTAATAACACAAACAATTAATATCAATATGTAGGTTACCTTTAAAAAAAAAAAATACCCTGGCCTTGTGTGCAATGCAGATTGAATAATTTATAATTTCACAAAGCACCGTTAGAAAAGTTTTGTGCATGAACCTCATTGTATCATGGAAATTGGCTAATAGAAATAGCTGTGGAAAAGCATGGTGATTTAACAGGCGTTCCATTGATATACCATGTGAAAGTAAGAGTGGAAGTCATTATTTAGATCAATATAACAGAAAGCAAAAATGGGCAATTAACAACCCATTTATATTGATTATCAAGAGGATCACTTAAGTTGTGTGGTAAAGCTAGGTACTAGAGGTTTTACTTTTGGGTTAGATGGTACAATCCAGTTTACTACTAATATAAAGCATTAAGATCCTATAATATCAGTGGTGCTTAGATTTCACCTTTAATATTTGTGTATTATTCATTCATTCAGTTGTGCTATATGTAAAATACACATTTGACATGACAAGACAAGCAAGACACATTTGTGGAGACCTAATTTGAGAAATGGAATAGGTTATAAGCTTATTATTTTTAACACTAAGAATGCTCTAAAAAAGGGAAATAACATCCTAGAGAGAACACTATGAATAGAGTCATGAAGAGTACATCCTTAAATGTTGTACAACACTGAGTGCTTGGCCCAGTACATACTGTTTAAGTAAAAACCTTGGATAGTGTTCAATCCGTAAAGTTTTCCATAGCATCTAAGCTACACATCAGACTTCCTTGGTGAAGGAAGAAAAGAATTCCAGAAAGTGACTTATCTCTTCCAGAGCGAAATATCCAGGACAGGTGAGCTGAAGCATCTTCTGGAGATTCCCAATGTTCTCTGTACAGAAGTACAGAGAAAGCCCAGACTGCTGTCCTAAACCGGGTACAAAAACTACAGACTTTTAATGTTAGATAAATATGGCAGTATTGGAACTTACTTTAAATAGAATCATGGAGTCATAGAATAGCCCAGGTTGGAAGAGACCTTTAAAGATCATCTGATCCAACCTTTCATGGGAAAGTGAGCTGAAATGAGATTTTCTAGCACCCTGTCAAATCGCATATAGAAAACCTCCAGTGCTCAGCCTTAGCTCTGCCATTCAGTCCCTGAAGGCTCCAATTAATGATTGCAATGAATTTTAGTGTTTACTGTTAATAAATTGAAAATTATTTCCTCATTTTTGTGAAAATAAAAACAGGTTTCTATCACTTAATCCCAATATTTAATAAACATAAATTCTGTGTATATTTATGCCTGTATACTTGGAAGGAGGCTTTTAGGTCAGACAAAGCATTTTGAGGGAGTATGAATAACGTACTGTTCACAAAGACACCAGATTAAGTAATTTCGTTGTGAGAGCTGCAGTCTTGCCAAAGTCAGTGTGCTGAAATGTAGAGGACGTGCTGATTTCTAGAGAGGGACAACATTCAGCAAGTTTTAATATGTTTAAGATTCAAAATGCTCTTTTGAAATTTATGTATTGCGTTAGCTATTTGTGATTTAACCACAGATGGCAACTAAGCACCACACAGCTGCCTGCTGACTCCATGCGCTGGTGGGATGGGGGGAGAGAATCAGAAGCATAAAAGTAAGAAAACTCAGGGGTTGAGGTAAAGACAGTTTAATAGGAAAAGCAAAAGCTGCACACACAAAAAAAAGCAAAACAAGGAATTTATTCACTACTTC
>NW_010511212.1:26110-27902 GCF_000687285.1 Phaethon lepturus | reverse complement strand
GTCTTTTCCAACCTTAATGATTCTGCGATTCAGGATGTGGCTGTGGAGATCCAGCTTAACTCAAGGCAATCGCATCCTCAGCTGAGGCATCACACTGTCTCTTTCAGCAGCGGCAGTAGGTAAATCCATTGTCACACCCCAAATCAATGGATTTGCTACTGCCAGTTATGAGTAAAGCAGCTGAATCCATCTGAGATACTGCATTTGGGAATCAGAGGGGATATGTCCATGCAGAGGGTCGTACAAATAACAGCTGCGCTGTTGTTTATTCCCCGCTTACTCCCCACAAAAAAAAAAAAAAATCAGTGGGAAAGCTTCCAGCCATCAACACTGAAGTTTAAAAACAGGGCCAGCTGGAACTGGGATGATGCAGTGTACTGGGAAATCCCAAACCCGCCAAAGCAAACCCCAGACGAAGGGTTTGTTATTGCCAATGGGACATTACAAAGGCTGTCAAAGACAATGAAAATACAAAATTCAAATAAACTGCCTGTTTTCCCATACACATGAAAATCACTCCAGTTCCATTATTAATGCACTTGTGCTCATTTGTCAAAAATTTCACAAAAATGATTTCAAAACCAAGAAAACCTCCAGCATTTTTATGATAATGCTAGTAAGTCTGTGGGATGGAAGATTAGGCTGCATACTGTGCTTCTCCCCAGCAAATCCCTCCCCACCATTTTAGATTATTTTAAATCAAAATGAGGGGGAAAATGAGCTGTTTAAAGCATCAGTAAACAAAGGTCTCTTACTAGTAGGCCTTTATCCTTAATTTATGCTGCTTTTATATTTTCTTCTATATGAAAACGTAGTGCCTTTAGCCCTCCAACTCCACTGCTGCTGCTTTTAACACTTTTACCCATTCAGACAATCATTTATTTACCATTTCCATTTTTGTTTTCAATTGGAGATGAATGTACTCTTTTATCGGTTATTTATTTAGGCTTCAGTAAATTGATTTTTCTCTTCTATGTGCACTGCACAGCTAAAACATTAAAATAGATGAATCCCATTCTGCTCTTTTGTTTGATTTTATCTCCCCACTCATCCGAGTTTCCAAATTCTCCCTCCGCACCTGGCACCTCTTATGCTGCACCTCCTGATGCACCGGCACGTGCCCAGTGCCACGCGATGCCAAGCCAACCTTTTAGGTGCTATTCTAATAGCAGTAAGTTGTAGTAACAGAGAAGGTGGATGAACTTCAGCCTGCACATCACAGTGCCAATATTACGACCCAATCAGCCCTGGGGTGCCCGGAGCGTTCAAACAGCCCCACACAGCCCATGTCCCCAGCAGAATGCCCAGTCCAGGTCTTCCACCTTGGTTTGAACCTACCCCAAAAGCTGAAAGGGATCCTTCCCAAAACCCACAAAATCTGCTCTTTATCAGCCCACAGGAAAACGACGAGGTGCTGTTTTGCAGCCTTTTTCTCTCACCCATTACAAACGCAAACACACATGTGCTCATCTCTCTGCTTTCATCTCCCCAAGCCTGGCACGTACCCAAGAGACCATGAGAAGAGACTTGCATGGCATGCTGGAGGGGAAAAAAATAAGTGCATTAAGGAAACGGTGTAATAAATCCACACTTGTCTGGGAGAGGTGCCCACAGAAACAGACCGCACGAGCAGACTGTTTCAGTCAGTTTTTCAGAACCCACCCCAAAGTGACAGAAAATGAGGCAGAGGTGGGCAAGTTACAAAACACAAAGTGGAATGCAAATGTCCCGACAGAGTCCTTCGCTGAAATTCTCCTGTAGATTTTCTCTACAGCCTCAGAAGAGCTTGAGG
>NW_010511212.1:5889-26079 GCF_000687285.1 Phaethon lepturus | reverse complement strand
CCCTTTATCAGCTCCTACACAGGGTCAAGCGGCGAAGTTTCCATAACTCACAGTCTGTACAGACTCGCTGAACGCAGCGGAGACCTGACGGAAGCCCAAGCCGAAACACCACTTCTTAAACTTCTATTTCATCATCGCCAAATCGAAAAACAAAACCAAACTTCCACAGCATGCACATGCTGCACGAAGCAGAAGTGGCCTTCAGGTTGCTCACCTCTCCACCATGACATAGCATTTAAATGAACGCCCACCCCTGGGCCCAAGCCCTGCGTCCTCTGTAGTACTCAGCGCCCAGGAAGCCAACAGTGTGTAACACACTTGGCAAAACGGTTAAGGCACTGTGAAAATCCCCCTTTGAAATTTTCCCCGTTGAAGAGCTTAAGTCTCTTCATTCTGTTTTAATGGAGTAATTTATCACCCAATTCCTTTTAAAAGTAACTAATACAGATAGATTAGATAGTGAGACATGATACATAAAGAATAATAGTCCATTATTAATAATACGTTTCCAATATATTATAATTCTGTGTGATTGATTAGAAAGTCCGTTGTTTTACTCTAACATCTTTTTAAAGACTTCTCAATATCAGGTCAAGATTAAAAAGTTAAAGGAAGCTTAATCATCAGTTCTAAATGTAACTTGGAAGAGTATTGGATTCGGGAGCACTTGAAATTGTCATCTGGCCTGTTGAACATCAAAGGGGGAAGCATTTTATTCACCCCCCTGTCTCAGTATCACTGTGTTTCAATTGCTTAGTCAATGCAAACATCTTTCCCAAAGAACAGAAGAACCAGTTTGTGAGTTAAACAGGTGGGACTGATCCAGCTGCTTGTGAAATTACAATTCCTTCATTACTCTTTAAGGAGCAACATCTCTCCATTCTCCATTAACTTCTTCATTAGTGGTCAAACATTGGCACAGGCTGCCCAGGGAGGTGGTGGAGTCACCATCACCTGAAGTGTTCAAAAAATGTGCAGATGGGGCACTTCAGGACATGGTTTAGTGGTCATGGTGGTGTTGGGTTGGTGGTTGGACCTGATGATCTTAAAGGTCTTTTCCAACCTTAATGATTCTATGCATTTCAGTGGAGATGCACTCTTACAGACAGCCAAGAACCTAGTTTATAGATATTTCTAAAAGCATACATTTGATCAGGATCTAAGTAGCATTCCTTCCCCAGAACAGAAGCACCTGTTCTGTTCCCAGAACAGAAGCACCATGACTTCAGAGTCATGAAACATGGAAAAAACTGACAAGTGAGTCTAGAAAAGATTTAAAAAAAAAGAAGAGACTCTATTAATAGATTCATTTGCACTAAAATATAGTCACGTGTCCGTGACACAGCTACAGTCCAGAGCCACAGTTTTCCAGGGTCTTACAGAAAGTTACTTATTTATGATACTGCAATAAGTCAGTCAACCTCTGTGACATGTTGCCCCAGGTATTCAGCACATGCTGCACATCTGTGTGAAGAACCTTACAGCAATTTCTGTTTCCAGACACAGAAATTATGAGTAAATTCGGCCCCAGTGTAGTTCTAATGACTTTGATTAAACCTGAAGGAAATTGGCTCTCCAGTGAAACTAAACATGTATTACAAGAAATACTTTTTAACCTCTATTCTAATTCAGGCACCTTGAAATTTCAGCCTGAAAACCATCTCCAATCTCTTTCATGAATGATGATTCAGCGGGATAACACTGCAAAAACAGTCCTGCACCCGGGTGCGATTACCTCTTTGAAAAGGACATTTTCAGCCAATAACTTGCAATAAAAAAAATCTAAGCTGTCAATCATAGAGTAGTCAGTAGTTTAAAGTCAGAAACTCTGGATAAATGGTTTATATGATAAGTAGCAGTAGTCTGAGCACAGACGCCTCCTGCCCTCGCCGACGTGGGACCCCGCCGCACCGAGCTGCACGCCCCGCGGGCTGCCGAGGGGCCAAGGGCGTCTCCAGCCAAAACACCAACGAGCACGTCACTTGGTTGTCTTCCCTCCTCCGCAGGGGCAAGGAACAGGTCTTTGAGTGCCTGCTACCTGCACACACACGCAGAGACACGACCCAGGGCAATGGCAGGAAACGAGTTCATTTTTCAAATGATAAAATTAATATACTGGCAATAGAATATGCAATTTCCTTGTTTATTGCCTTTCAAGTCAATCCCATCGCCAGAGGTTGTCATTTTAACAACAGGGAGAAAATTAACGTGACAGAATTTTAAAGCAGTGCTGTTAAGTCACGGGGATCTCTCAGCTGCACTGCTGCATCCCAGGAAAGGATGAGCCCTTTCCTTTTCCATCCTTTCCCTCCCCTATCTGGCCGCAGCACCTTTCCCTGGACAGTCAGGAAAGAGGGACCAAGCAGAGCTGTGGCAAAATGGGCTTTCAGGCAGAAAAACCCTGATGTGATTGAAAAAAATATTTTTTCTCACCGTCATGATAGTCTACCAGATTCCTCTTCTGTCAAAGAACAAACAAAAATCTTGTTTGCAGTCAGGATGTCTCTTTTAGTTCCTCTGATTTCAAAGAAAAATCTATATACTGACTGACTAACTTTACTCTGAAATTGTATTTTTGGAGCCAGAGAGACATGCTTTGTTTTGGAAATGTCAAAATGAGATTTATATTATAATAACGAGACATATATTATAAATGACAGATTTAATATTTCAATACACCCCCTAATTTGGCATTAATTCATAATTTCATCCAAGACTAACTTCACTCCAGAACAGCATAGCAGAGATCTGTAACAACCGTCTGCACACACAGATCAGCATCACGGCACCTCTTTCAATATTAACACCCCTTTCAGTCAACTAAAAAATGTGTTCGTTAGCAACAAACCAACCCAAACCGTTGCTCAGCCACCAGAGAGGCTCCGTGCCCGCCGCAGCGCCCATCCTGGGCACCCACCAGCCGCGGGTGGAAGGACAAGAGCGCTGTCTCTCAAACCGATGGCCAGATAAAGAAGTGCCCTTTCTTTTCCCATCAGGGCACGGATTGCATTTCCACCATTATGATCAGCAAGGAGAAAAGAGAAGGAGCATTTGGACAACCAACGCCTGCTGAGGAATGGGATGGGCTTAATCAATAGCCAAGCACAAAATTATCTCAGCAGATTTCAACTCATTTCCGCAGAAAATGCAGATTCTGCAAAAAACAAATAAATAAAGCAAGCTTCTCTTTGCCAGCCCGGCGGGGAGGGGGCTCTGGACCACCCCGTCTGCTGCCCGGGCTCTGCTCAGCGCTGCTCGGGCTCGCAATCTAACATCAAAGCTGCTGTACAGAAACAAAGGAAAAAAAAAAACACAAACCCACACCACAAAGATGAAAGCTTCATTCTGAAGAAAACATCCTGCAACCTTTCCGGCCTGAATTGAGCAGGTTACATCTGGGCTTTATTCTGCGCTCAGTCACACACGTGGCAATTCAGAGCAATTTGGCCAAGTCATTAGCCGTATGCTAAGCAGGGCTTTTCTTCCTGCTGCCTTCTTTCAAGTTGTTTTGATAGACACTGGTTCAGTCCTGTTTATGACTTTTTTTTTTCTTGTCTAAACCACTGTATTTTTTGTTTTAACATCATTTCCCGCTACATGCAACACAATCCTGTTGAACATATAATGTTATTTCCCGATATCTAAAACAGAAAACACAAACGTTTCACAAACTCTGTGTGATCCTTGTGGATGACAAAAGACGCAGGAGGTTTTCTAGAAGCAACCAGTGAGTGGAAACCCACCATTAGGGGTGCTGAATTTCCTGACCTGACTCCGTTCTCTACACACAAAGCACTGGTAGCAACCACGAATGGCAGCAATGCCCATCCTTTGCCTTTTGGAGTTGCAAAGGCCACCCCAGCCCGTCTGCAAATGTTTGCTCCTGGACCTACATTCAGCCAGACCTCAGGCTTCTCTCCTTCCTTTTTGGGTGCTATTCAGGAACCAAAACCTGAATACATCCGCGTTCAGACCACTAAACTCTACCCTGGGCAAGACTTGTGATACGGGGCAATATTCTTCCTGCTGGCGATCAAGTTCAATGTGCGTTTGTGTCAACCTCCGTCTCCTCATTACAAAAACACTGAAAACCAAACACTGACAGAGCCAAGAGCAGGGGGTTGTGGTTCCTTATCAAAAGTCGAGCTTGGCCGTAATGCTATTCATATGAAACCTCCCGGGTGTCATGATGTTCTTTATATTACAGTAAGTTCAATACATTCAGGATGCAGAAAAAAATCTTATTTGGGACTGCAAAGCAGCCGAGAGTCCTTGCAGATTCCCCACGAGCTGGGAGAACAGCAAATCACGGCAGCCCTCCCAAGCGGTGCAGAAGTAAAACAAACCCGTGTACCAGCACCAGCGTCCGTCTGAGGCAGCACGAGGTACTTTACAAACTTTAATAAATGTAAACCTTACAAAGCTCTCTTGTTTTCCAGATGGCTTGTTGTTGCCTTTCCTCGGAGAGCAGCAGCAAGGCGCAGAAGCCAGCAGCGCTGCGCAGCTGGCCGTAGCATCGCCCCGTTCCAGCCATGCCACCCTCCGCAGGGATCCGGGAGCACAGCCGGGGCGAGCGGGCGCCGAGCTCCTGCAACACCTTCTCTAGATCCACGTGCCTCCGGTCCCTGCAGGGCCAGCAAGATCTCTAACACAGCCCGTAGTCTAACGACCTCTTTGCGGCGCGGCTCAGGACCACAGCAACAAACCCGCCCCAGGATCCCCTCGACTGACACCAGCACAGCAAGCGTGAGGACATGCAGCCTGTTACCAAAGACCTAAACAAAGAGATGTGCAGAACTCCACGTGCAGCTTATGAATATTTCATTTTCTGTACACAACAGGCTTGCAAATAGCTTTCTGCAGTGCACAGGAGCATCTGTCCTCACCCCCTGCACCCGTGTCCCAGAGGAAGCGGGATAAGGACCCCATCACCCCGTTATTCCTGCTGACAGGACGCACCAGCTCTCACAATAGCTCTGGTGTTGTGGATTTGTCCGTCTTTGCAAGAATTAGGGAGCCCAGGCAAGAGGCTTAGCGACAGAACAACAAACCCGGGACTGGCTGAGCCAAGTGCCTGCCACAAGAGTCCTTAAATCCTCTGGGTTTTCTGAGGTTTTCCACGCCAAGCAAATGCCAGCCATCTCCCTCCTCATCTCACGCGCCAGCAGCGAAGCTGGTTCTGCCTCCCCTGTCTCCGTGAGCACCGGTGCTCAGGCTCTGGCTGCTGGTGGGGAGGGGGTCCCTCCCCAGGGACCCCGGCGACTGCGGGAGCAGTGCACGTCTGCCAGAGAGTGCTTCAGCTAGAACAAGTATTTCCTTAATGTGCTCTATTTCTTCGTGACACCAATGCCTCTGGGCAGAAGGACGCCCTGGGAAGGGGCTCACTTGGGGAAGACCCCCAGTACACCCCAGCAGGAAGGAGTCACCCCTTAATGGGCTCAGCATGCAGTGTTGGCACAGACCCCAGCATCCTCCTCCACTGCAAGTACCAGCCCACCAGACAAGATCTGCTTCACCTTGGCTCCAGGAAGGTAGAACACCTCTCTAAGGAGATGTCACAAAATCCCTGGATGCTGTTACCATTTTGTTTTAGAATATCAGGAAAAGATTTATTTCTTGTTCTAGTCCAATAGCAAAGACAGCGCGCGTGTCTTTCGCACGTTCAGCTGGCACGGGCCCGTTGCACCAGTTCTGCCCCAGCAGGAACACGCACTGCATCAGGAAGTTCGTTGGGTATCAGCATCATCGCTTCAGATGCCACATGGCACAAACCACATTTGGTACCCAGGGTGAGGAGAGGGGGAAATACTATAGTCCAGATGACTCTTGCCTCAAAAGAAAACTCTGTGTATTTTCCACTGTTTCCATCCTCAGACAGAGTCCGGAAGAAACAGATGAGCCATTCGCCAAGGGCTCGAAGGCCAGTGAAAGCTGGCTCGCTCAGGCAGCACATGCCACCACCAACAGTTGCCCATTAAGAATGCTTTGCCTCCATTTGCCAGACATTCAAAGGCAAGGAGAGCTGTCAAAAGCATCCCAGCTGAGCACAGCTACCATCGTTATCTACAAGGAGACATGGAGGAGGGAGAAAGCTTCTTCGGTTTCTTTGAAGCTTATTTATTCCAATGGAAATGTTATCAGAAAGGACAAATTTTTGAGGCAGCAAGAGCAGCTCCTTCCCTCCACTTTTACCCCCCACATCGAGTTCTTCTCTGGACTACAAAATACTAAGAATCAGAGCAAAATCTTAAACCCCAGTGTGCCGCAGGCCAAGCAACAGGCAGTTCCTCCCTCAAATTCAAGCCGCTCCATTTTTATGTGCTCCAAAGAGAAAGCCGTGTTAACGCCCCAGCGCTCAGGGTCAGGAGAGCCACCCTGAGCACAGGGCAGCTTCCTATTATTTCATGTTCCCATCAAAGTTTTTGATCCCCTCAGCATAGACTGAAAACCAGACTGAGAAGTCGAAGCTTTTCCATCGGTTCTGGCATTGCACCGAATAAAACATTTGGGAGGCAGCCACGGGGCAGCCCCCGCTTCAAAGCGGGGGAACCGCATATGGGACCCAGCCTAGGAGCAGCATGGGTGCACCCCACGGGCCAGGGCCAGCCAGGGTGGGTTCAGCATGTTTAACACATAGGGGCCAAAAAACCAACCGCTAACAAAGGCAACAACGGCGCGTTCCTGGTGGTCGCACCCATTGCGTTGCACGGGCTGCGTAGAAAACGGAGATAAGCAGAGAGCTGTGCTCTGCGCAAGTCCTTCCCACCATGGCTGGGTCTGAGACAGTCCCCCAGGACCCCTCCAGGGGGATCCGACCGCCCACCATCCACTGCAGGACGCACAACATGTCCTCTCTACGGGATTCCCATCACTCCTGCTTCCCTCTTTCAATCTCATGCCGAAGCCATCTTCCCAAGACACAGTGCTTTACAGCAGCTGCTTTCAAAAGGCGCTGCTTACCCTCAGAAGGGTGAGAGCATTTGCAGTTGCACAACTCGCCGACGGGTGACAGTCAGGCTGCGGGTCCGTGGCTCGGCCCCGTAGGCTCCCCTGCTCGAGCCTCCCCTCTTCAGCAGAGCTCGGTTTGCCTCCGCCGAGCGCCAAGGGCGAGGGGGATTTGCACAGCCCCTGGTCGGGCACTGCCAGAGCAGCGTCTTTGCTCTCGGGTGTTTGTTTACTGCTCAAGGTGAGCTGCTTGCCAGGACATCCCCATCGCACCTCTTCACCGGAGGAGAGGAGGGTCAATGCAGATGCAACACACCCAGAGAGCCCCTGCCAAACCGCTGCAGATGCCTGTGCCAGAAGACCCTCACATGCCAGAAGGGAGTTTTCTCATGCAATTCCAAAGGGGGAAATAAAGGCAGAGAGTTTTGTTACCCCCCCTCTAACCCTGATCCAGGCGGGACAGCTCAGGGCCACAGTCTCACCGTGTTTTGCTGTGCATCTCCGTGTCCTGAGGTGCTGGAGCACAAGTCTGATGAGGGAACTGGGGGTGTTCAGTGTGGAGAAGAGGAGGCTGAGGGGAGCCCTCCTGAAAGGGGGTTGTGGTGAGGTGGGTGTTGATCTCTTCTCCCAAGTAACCAGCGATAGGACGAGAGGAAATGGCCTCAAGTTGCGCCAGGGAAGGTTTAGGTTGGATATTAGGAAAAATTTCTTCACCGAGAGGGTGGTCAAGCATTGGCACAGGCTGCCCAGGGAGGTGGTGGAGTCACCATCACTGGGGGTGTTCAAAAAACATGTGGATGTGGCGCTTCGGGACATGGTTTAGGGGACAAGGTGGCGTTGGATTAATGGTTGGACTTGATGATCTTGAAGGTCCTTTCCAACCTTAGTGATTCTGTGAGTCTGACACTCATTCACAGTGCCAAAGGAAGAGCACAGCACACGCTGAACGAGGAAAATCTTCCGGGCAAACAGTAGGTGCTGAAAAGAAGGAAAGGACGTACTGGCCGTGATACCAGCGTAGCTGCACATCCCCTGCCTCCCTATCCTTTCCCTCCACTACTCAGTTATGCGCTAAGCTTGGGGGGGACTGAACGTTTGTCCACTTCCAGCTCTCCCAAGTCAAGTCGAGCAGTCAGCAGACTCAAGGACGATTAGAGATGGGGGAGGAAACAAGAGAAATGTCAAAAACCTGTTTTAGAAAGCACTTTAAAAACGGTGGTACCACATACAGCACTGCAACCCCGCCAACATCGCAGCCATAGATCCCCCGAACACCGTGAATTACTACCAAACACTGCGAACCCCGCCCCTGGGATCCTGCGGAGCAGCAACACGCAGCCAATAGCACAACCCTGGCATCCACTTACGAAATTCCTACAAGCTGTTGACTTACCAGAACACCCCAGCTGCTTCTGAACTGCAGATTGCCTACATTCAATATATCCAGGGTTATAATACATCAGCTAATCAAACTGGCTGTGGGAATGGACATCTCTTTAGATACTGGTTCCCAGCCCCATTTTGTATAGGTTGAGTAAGGTGCTGTGGGCACCCCGCCAGGGATGCTGACCGCGCTTTGATGGAGTTGTTTTTCTGGAGACTACCCATGCCTGTAAAACTGAAAACCATCTGTAGCAATACATCCATCCCAGACAAATAGAAAAAAGTGAGAGAGAAATAAACTCTGTGTTCTGAAACACAAAAACTTGTATTTTACCTGTTACTTCAATTAATTTCAATTTTTATATCATGCTGAAATATTAACTTTGTTCCACTTATATATGTTTGATGTACTATAACATGTTTTCAAGTAATTGAAGTAAAATATTTTATCATATTAAAACTTGAGAATTCTGGGAAAGCAATAATTTGGTCTTATTGAAATAAAGAAGTTGTGAGTAATTCGCATACTTTTCTTTGGTAATTTTCTTTCTTTACATGATTTTATATTTTCATTCAAATTCCAGGTGAAAAACCTCGAAATGACAGAATTTCCCACCAAAAGAAAATTTCAGCTTCTGACTGGTTCCAGTCCTCGGCAGAAAATTCATCTTGTGCTAATTAATAAGACAGGAAAAAAAATAGAAACGGGCTGCAGGAGGTATTTAAAAAGACAGGTAGACCTCTTCGCACGTAGGCACTTAGGGACATGGTTTAGTGCTGGACTTGGCAATTTTAGGTTTACGGTTGGACTCGATGTTCTTAAAGGTCTTTTCCGACCTAAGCGATTCTATGTTTTACATTTACAAGGTTTTTGGGTGCTCAATGCAATTTCAAAGCATTTACTCCCAGTAAATGCTTTGAATAAATACTCCATTTCATTTGTTCCGTGATTTAACACTGCTGCACAGCAGGGGCTGTTGTCAGACCCCCGCTGCAGGAGGGCACACAAAAAGCATCCCTTTTTACCCAACTCTTGTCACTGAAACAGCCTCCGTCAAGTCATCTGCTGCTCCCAAAGCCTGAGCGGTGCCCCAAATAAACGCAGAAAACCGGTGAAGCGCCAGGAGTAGAAATCGGAGCTGAAGCATAGAACAACTCCATCCCTAAGTTAGGAACTCATCAGAAATTAATTCCACTCTATGAAACTATCCCGACGGCACAAACAGAGCCCCAGCGCTGCCTTGCACCCGCTGGCAGCGGGCTCAGCATCAGCAGCCCGGGTGGGGAAGGGAGATGCCCCCCTGGTTTAAACCCAGCCTGTAAAAATAGGCAGGACCCTGCTGCCAGCCTGCATCCCGCAGAGACACCAGCTCCCCCGAACGCTCACCGGCTGCCCGGCACCCACGAAGCCAAACCCTAGTGGGGAATACCTGAACATCACTTGGCGTTCTTGTCCGAAGTTAATTTGCTTCAATACTTTCAACCGCGCGTTTTATGGAGACATGCCACGCGTTTGCACTTACATACATTCCTTTGGCATAAAAAGCTTCACTTTTCAGCGCTCAGCCTTGTCTGCCGTGCTAAAACATTTTGCAGCTGAAATGCCTTTTACTCAAGCTTTTGTTAGTCATTACTGAGGACCCTTTCCCATCAGGTGGCTTTGTTTATTTTGGTGTTTAAAAAAACCCCATACTTTGCAGTGGGGAAGCAATTTCTGCAGCACAAGTCAAAGGAGGAAACTCCGAGTTGTACCTTTCTTACAAAGAAAATAAGTTCAGAAGTAATGATAAAACACAATTCAGACAATGCTACGTTCATTAACGGGACGGCAAGTCCCAAGCCAGTGGTACAAGGTAGCAAAGGGACACGCATGGGAATGGTGGCAGAGAACGGAGCTGAAAAAAAAGCTGTTCCAACGCAGGGAGGATGCAAAGGAGAGTTCAATATCCCTTCTGCACTCTGCATCCTTCTTCCGATGCACACCCGTTACCTCACAGCTGTAGGGCTTGCTGCCGCAGACCCCACCTCCGCCAAGGTTTGATGGGTGATGACCCACCTTGAAAGCCTGACCATGGAAAGCAGTGCTGCACACTTACTTGCCTTTCCCCCATCCTCAGAATTATAGTGAACGTCTGGAAAAAGCTGTAAAGAGGCTATAAAACGTAAACAAGTCACCTGAGGGATTTTACATAACATCATCTAGGAACTGGGAGTAAAACTGAGAAATGCCGTTTGTGGGGTCCTGTTACCCATTGCACAGGAATTGATCCTCTCCACAAACAAGCCAATAAAGGTCCAACTTCGCCAGGATTGGGACAAACGAGATCCCATCCTAGCAAGTCCCAAGGAAAGAGCTGCATCAGACAGCCGCCACCCCCTCACTTACTGAGCCATTTTAGATCTCTCATTTTATTACTTTTTTTTTTTTTTTTTTTGGCCTTTATCAATAAAGGAGACTCATCTAGAAGCCAGGCACGTATCCAGGAACGCCCACGACGGGTTAGCTCAGCGGGAAGACGAACAAGCTGTAAGGACCTAATGCATTACAAAGCTTGCTGTGTAATAACACAGTGTATAAATAACAGACTGCAAAGATCATTAAAGCCAATCAAAAGTATAGATTGGCCCATAAAATCTCTTTTATGTCTTCAATACGTGGAAAGAGCAACCCCAGTCAGCAAGCGGATGCAGGCACTCGGCAGCGACGTTGGGGTTTCAGCATCTCCACCTTCTGGGTTTGCTTGTACCACTGGTGTTACCAGTACAATTTTTCACACGGTAGTTCTCCACAAGGAGAGGTATAGCTGCCAATCGCCACCATATTACTGCTGTAGGCTCCCAAAAAGGCCAGATCCAGCACGGCTGCTCTGCCAATTCCCGTCTCAGCACCTCGGTCCCATTTTGTCACCCCACCAACACTACCTGGCACTGCCATGGGGGCTTTGCCCACCCTTCCTGGGGTGTTTATGTGTAATGGTTACAGACACAGAGCTCTCTCCAGTGTTTCCAAGTTACTTGGATACAGAAGCAAAGTTCTCATGATAAAGCATCCCTCTAAGCAAAAATCTTTGTCAGCTGGAAGGAAAAGCAGCTGCTTTTCACGTTGGCCACAACAGACAGCCAAGGGACTCCACGTTCCAAAAAGCTATTCCTACTTAACCAACCAAGATCACATACACTTGGTTTCTGCTTTTCATAGAAGTGCTTCACAATTATCTACCATGTCTGATATTCCTATTTACAATATTTCCTAATTAATTTTTATTTACTTAAGTTTACCAACAAATATATAATTACATTTTTGCTTTAACTAGATGCATTTCCAGCACCAACATGGCTTTACGCGTGCAAGAAAGCTGGGAGAACAGGTGAGGAATAACTCACCTATGTCCGTATTTTGCAAATCATCTCCTACATCCACAAAGCCTGCTAATATTAACTTTTGCTGAAAGGCGGACACCAAATCCTGACCCGAAGGGCATGTTTGTGGTCTGACTTCCCATTTCACAGCAGAGCGATCTTTAGAGCCCAACAAACTATGTTCTGTGCTCATATATTCTCTAGATGAAGAACAGGGTCAACTTGTCTACCATCCTTTAAGAGAGATGCAGTAGCAAGGAGGCTAAAATGAGAATCTTCCAGGAAAGACTTCGCATTTTACCTTGCAGAAGATCGGACAATTTAAGTCATGTTGTATATGTTAATAAAAGCAATTTCTTAAGTTGCTCTTTAGTATAAGTGTCTGGTACAACGAGTAAATTCAGCAATTAATATTAGCCATAACCTTACTGCAATGATTTTTCTTGAAGAATTTTTTTTTTTTTTTAAGAACCACAACTTGTGCTGAAAGCACATTTACATTTTATTATCCCTAAATGCTTAAATACCATAACTAATACTTGATTAATAAATAGCCATCTACTGCTACTACTTTAAACCTCACAATTTATATGCAATTCTCTCTTGCCATTGAGTATTGCTCCTTCTTAAGCACTAACATAGGAAGAAGAGGATCAAAATAAGGAAAACAGGTTTAACTCAGAAGCCACAGTTTATTGCTCCAGCCAAGCTCATTAAATGCTGGATAAAGCTATGAAGTTTATAGGTCCTATTTAAAAGTGAAACTGGGGGACAAAAATCTTAGTGTGTTCATTTGGCCCGTCTTCAGAACTGCAAATCTCTGCTGGGCACATCCATTTTGGAGACTTCAAGGCAGCAGAAGATTCTTAACGCCATTTGGGTTCCCTGAGCCTAGCCCACCTTTAGCACTTAGATTCAACCTCCAAATGACAGCAGGAGTGGTTGGGCTGGGTTTTTTTATTTTATTTTATTGTTGTTGGGCTTTGGATTGGAAGGAAGGGTTTAAGGGGGTGTGGGGAGGGGCTGGAGGCTTTGGGTTTTTTTAAACTCAGACATTATTTTTACTTTTTTTTTTTATTATTATTATTTATTGAACATGCCAGTAACTCACTGAGTTTGTAGCTACTGAAGCGTGAAGGCCTTTGGAACGATTTGAATTAAAATGAAACACTGTGGATATATTTGTTTGCTTCCAGGCCTTCACAACAGAGCCCTCAGGAAAAAGAAGAAAAAAAAAAAAAAGAATTGCAAAAGAAAATATGAATTGGACTTCAAAGCAGTTAAAAACAGACTCTGGCTAGAGGCCTTACCTGGGGTTGCTGCTTTTTCAAATGCAAATATCTAAGATATTTAACCATGGATGAAGCAGATCTCAAGTGCTTTCTATTGCTTCAACTGTTCTCTCCCCAAATCCCATTTCCTAAACGCTTGTGCCTTTCAGGCGGCAGCTGATTTAGCAGCTCCAGCTCGCTTTTCTTGGAGATAAGTGATGCTCCGGCCGGGGGCTGCGGCACCACTCCCGAGAACCAGCCCTGTTCGCTCTTCCCCTTCACCCTCGTGCTGGCCCACAAAGCCGAAGACGGTAAATCGCCTGCCCTGGCCCTGATCCTGCACGCCGTGCCGGATGTCAAGGTGATAAATACAGCTTCCAATTCAAATCACCTCGACAGAGCCACATCGCTGGGACTGACAGGAGAAACCCAGTAAGAGGCAGAATAAGAAATCTTCCAGTTTGACTGGTTTTAAAGGAAAATAGTGCAGTCAATGGAAGTCTCAAAGTGCAGCCAAAAGGAGGAAAGCAGAACCAACAGCTAAGAATCAACTCTCGGTCTGTTTTTTCAAGACGCCGGCAAAGGTTACAACCCGCTGCGTGGCAGCTGTGGACACAGCTGTCATTTCGGATTTGCTTCTGTAATATCTGCTTTTGAATTAGGCAGACTTCAAAACTGATTAGGAACAGGCTTTTCTTCTGCAAATGCTTATAACATGAAATGCTTTCTCGCAAGTCATACAGCCTTATAACCCCTTGGCTAGCCCTAGAGGTACATAAAAAAAAAAAAAATCCACTCCCATAATCACAGCCTTTTTATCGTGGCAGGTCCTACCCAAGCGCTCAGGAGTCCGAATTTTCCACCGCTATCAATAGTGTTAACAACTAATGCTCAGTCATTTTTCAGAACTCCTTTCAAGCCTTTCAGGAACTTACTTGTATGAAATATTAACAGGAAAAATGTTGTGAAGTACTAATAAATTTGTCTCTCTCCAGCCTCTCACAGAGATGAAGGGCTGTACAGCAAATGTTCAAGTTCTCCGTTGGGTCTTTGGGATGTCGGTTGGTAACAGCATCCCCCAAACCAATCGCACCGACCTGCCGCAAGCAAGAGGATCGCCAGCACGGTCCTTCAGCCACCACAAGTGACAGGCGGTCTCCATCCCGATACTCAGGGGTATCCTAGCTTTGTGCTTAAGCGGTCAGCCACTTCTCAAAGACGAGCAGTCAGGTTGATAAATGTATTTTAGCTGTCTAAAGATGCAGAAAAGCAGGGAGAGCTGCTGAAATCCTTTTAGTGAGTAACTCCAATTTACTCTCTCATCTGCACACATAAGCCTCCCATGAATCCTGTGCATCTGACAGCAGAACTGGTCTGGAACTAAGCAAAGAAGAACGTTTCTGTTCGTGCAAAGTTACCTTTCTACTGCAGGGCACCTTTTTTCAAGGTTAAAAAAGCAGCCAGCAGCTACATCTGCAGGCAATGCACCTTCAGTCATCAGCTTGCAATAATAGAGACCATCCATTTTCCATAGACAAGAACACAAAGCTAAAGGTGTCTGGACATTTAATTGAGATTATGGTGGGAATTAATTATAAGATTAACAATCCCCTAAAGTGATGTGACAGAGCAATACCCATAACTGCAGTACAGGTTTCATAGGACTATAAGGTCATTAAAAAGTGCTATTGAAGTACATGTGAATGAAAAGAAAATGATAAGTGAAACTCCTGGAATGAGGCAGCCATCAAGTATGTTTTCATGGCCCAAAAATTTCTTTTAAGTTCTAAAATATAAGCGATATTTCAAAATGTGTACCAAAAAAAAAAAAGTAGAGCGAGATTAATCCCAGGCAGTCAGAAGCAAGGAAAGGGAAGGAGTCGTCAGGTGTGTGAAAAGCTAATCCAACAAGAACAGCGACAGAAGGATGTAAAATTAACAAGTCAAATTGCTCATTGTTTGTGTAGGTTGCCTCTTGTAATTCAGTATGAGTTATTACACAGCAAAATTTGAGGGGATAAAAATCCATTACAACTCTTTAGTACACTCTGCTCCAAGGATTCTTTGTCGAAAAGAACCATATTTTAACCTATTGCCAAATGTTTTCAATACAGTCCTTTAATACAACATCATGTTGGGAATTTCAGACTGAAAGGAAGGTTTGGTGCATTATTTCTATTGTTCAGTTCTTCAGCTTTTATGCCTATGCAGACAAAAACACAGCAAGGGAAGATAGTCCTTCCATATGAAGTGTTAATAAACTTTTAATAATAAAACATTTCTCCAGGCATCAAATCCTGCCCCCACTGAGGACACTGGAGTTTTACCATTAACTTCAGTGGAACTGAGACATAGCCCCTGGCTACATATTTCGTATAAATTACATTGCTATTAGACTTGACTCCCAGCAGAAATTACATTCATACAAGCTCAAATCCAATACTCATGACCTCCAAAACACTTCCAAATATTTTCTTCTTGCTTCCACTCACATTCACAGAAGTTTTTTCCTCTTTAAATGCTACAGCAATTAAGGCAAATCACTGAGACTGATTTTTCTTCTTTTAGGCTTACATCAGGAGTTGCATACAGCAGGTCTGTTTTAAAAGCAAAGCTTTGACGTTTCCAAACTTGACACCTGCAGACGCAAGCCCTGGTGCAGTAAGGTGCACAGACATGTGAGCCCAGCAGTCCCATAGCTGCACGGAAGAGGTCAGGTTCAGCCTGGAGCCTCCCTTCTTGGAAGCAGCTAAGCACATCATCAACTGGCTTGATATCAAGTGGAGTTAGCTCCTGCTTCAAGAGAAGCACTAAAAAGCATGCTTTGTGCAGAGAACTGAAGTGCACAATAAATCGTATTTCAGTTCTGTCTATATGCCAGGAAGACCAGACTTCCCCTCCCCAGCCCAGTGCCTTAGCGACGCTCCACTCACCGGCTGCCTGGGGAAGCCAGAGTTCTGAGGTCTCCTATAAACCAGTGCAAACTTCCGCATCACACAAAGCACACAAGTTCACCCATGTTGTGCATAGCAGCCAGGACTTGTCCAAGGCAATGGCCATCTACACTACCTTTGGTCTAAACCACCATCCAACACACCTCGGCTTCAGTCTAAGAAACCTCTTTGACACCTGGCAACTCTGTTGAAACCAACCACGGACAGGCTTTGAGAGACTAAGGAGCATGTCTAGCCTCTCCTGACTGAACTGCAAAACTGAAAGATATTTTTAATTGGATGGAGAAGCCAGGAGTCATGATGAAGACCTGCCAGGATTATCTCCCATCTCTCCAATGCTGCCTGGTGAAGTACCAACCCATCCAGCTTGTAGTAGGGAGCAAGCAGTCTTAGGTAAGGTATTTTTCAAATGGAGTTTTCCTCATGAATTGTTACTCGTAGGTGAATCCTAGCCCTCTACCAAGCTTCAGTATCTCTTTCTACCATAAAACAAACTTTCTTGTATGTTATTCTGAGTTTATATCCAACTGATTCCAAGAAAATTAGATCTGGAAAAGAATGAAAATCAGCTGCCCAGCAATGCAGATTTCAGCTCTTTGCACATGAAATTAAGTTTTATTTTGCATTTCTAAACCCCACTTTGCTCAACCTCCATTCCACTGCAGACACCCACAATGTTGAATGGTTATTCATCAAGTAACCTGGGAGAAGAAGGGAGCCAGGGAGTTTATGCATATTGCAGGATGCTGTAGTTCTCCAAAGCAGCTTTAAACAAGATACCAAGTGCTAAAAATGGTGAATTAATCTATGTTAGGCTCCCTGCTTTACCAGCTAGACAGGTCATTTAAAGCTATTGTAAGTGTCTTTATACTACATTGCAGACAGCAGTAGAGACATTTTCACAATTCATCCTGTAGAGCAGTATGTTCTAATTATTACTTGCTTTGTCTTCTGTTTAGGCCTTTACCCATTAAGCGGTGGAAAATCAAAAGGATATATGCAACAGTTATTCTTTCGTCTTCATTGCTATTAAATTGCTTCTCTAGCTTACGTCAATGTGTAAGTAATTGTGCCAACATGTAAGTATTTATGTGCTTAACTAAAAAGAACATTAAAAACAAACAACCCTAGTTGCTTAGATGCCAACTGGAGACACTGTGGTCTGCAGAGTTTTTCCTGTTCCTTACAAGCAAAGGGGCATCTCATTTCTTCTGGTTTTTAGATAACCTGCCCTCCTCACCAATTCCCCACATTCCCACAGCTGACAGTCCCTTAGTGCTATGACTTCTGGCACCTTGGGGGTTTTCCATCACTCAAGAAATTCACCTTTATTCTGTGTCACGGGCCCGGTTATGTTAACATGCATCCATGTAAACCACAGATGGATGCAGATTATCAGAACAGGTTTTTCTCCCTCCGCTCTCCTTCTGCCGCTTGACTCTTGTGGTTGCCACGTTTGCCTTCAAGCACTCGGTGGGACCCGCAGACAAGCGGGACTTCTCCGCTGTCGCAATGCCCGGTGCATGCCCAGAGCAAACAAGAAAACAAATTGGCTCAGGACGTTTCTTGCCTACACAGCTCAAAGACACCAACTGGGGCAACCTGCAGACTCAAACAAAAGCCGAATCCTTGTTTCCCCTCCTAAGGCTGCTTTGCTCTCTCATGCGGGACACACCTTTTTGTGCAATGTGCCCCTGGGGGCCGCGGTGATGGGTTAGCCAATTACACGGGGAGAAGAGGAATTTGATGAATGGATCATTTTTGGTGCACTCTGCACTTCTAACTCATAAATTCCACAGAAAACAAGGTAAATGGAGCATAACTTATTAATGAACAGAGCCCTAAATATCAAATGATCTGCTGTGAATCATCAGCTGGAATTGTAGAGCCTTCATATCACGCTAGTTACAGCATGCTGCAGCAGTTCGGCGATGGACAAACTCCGCAGTCCGGTGGTAAGTCTTACAAGATAATCTAGGAAATAACATCTTGCTTTATTTAAAGCACAGTACAGCGAGGAGCTTGCCAGACCTTCAAACTGTGACCTCCAGAGAGGGTGATCTTGCAAGCCTCACCTTGCATTGCAAGCCTGAAAGCACCATTAAGCCCATGATGAATTGTGAGTCTTGCAAGAGGCGCATGCACCCTAAATCTCACCAGGAAGCCGGGGGAAATTCAGACAGCTGCATAGAAGGACTCCAGTGAAGTCTCTGTACAGTGAGGTAAACTTGGGAGCAAGAGCTTTTCGTACTGCATCACTCCTACGCCTTCACTGATGAGTAAAAATGGGCAATCCTACCAGGTGTGCTAGTCTACTAAGATGCAGATTAAGCCTGAAGCACCACACTGATTATTCTGAGAGATCACCACAGGGCAAGGACCTCCATTTTCCACCTTTCTAAAAGATTTTTTTTTTTTTTTTAAGAGTTGAAAAAGCATGAAAGAAAGAATCAAAGAACAAGGAAAAGCCATGCACCCAGGTACTTCTGCTCAAGTGATCCCTGTCAGCACAAGGATCGCACATGCCTAGGTGAGCGTGAGCACACACATGCCCACACACTGACTATTTACTAGTCGTGATGAAATACCTGGTCTGGGCATTTCTCCTGTCACTGTTCTGGTTTGAAGGAACTAGTTTGTTCCTATGCTGCTTCTTTCACAATACAATCTCTAAGCATCTCTGGATCTTCCGGAGTCCTCTTTTCTGCTGTTTTCTGATTTTCTCTCACACCTAATCTTTTCTTAGGAGTTCTCAAGCATTTGGCTACAACTCTGCCTCCTGGTGCTGAGCTCCAGTTACCCATGTGCTGTGGAAAGATCTTTAAAGAAAGTTTTTCTCTCCCCTGTATTGACAGAAGTAATAATAATAGAAAGGGCCCACTTACCTTCTAAATGCATTTCTTCCTCTGTGTGTACGAATGTCATCTTTCAACTGTCATCCCTCTACAGACTTGAAGCGAGTGTCTCCTGCAAATGCCTCTCTCCTTGCAGCAACATCCTATCTGTATTCTCCTTTCTTTCCTGTCCTCGTGCACATCACCTTGTTCAAATAAACTGTCTGCCAAAATTTTAACCAGCAGATAGCAATTAGAACATAAAAACTACCACTTCTTCATGCTGTGCCATAGGCAGGAAAGTCCACAGAAAGTTACGTTAGGTGAAATTGATATTTAAAATACATTTTTATAAGACCGTTTTTGCTGAAGGCTGTGAGACCACCCTCTTTTTGACCCAATCTATAAGGCTTACAGTTACAGGTAGAGAAAGTTTCTAGAGACTACTAAATAAAGCAAAAACAACTAAACAGATTGCAATAATCTGACTGAAAAAACATCAAACTGGAAAAAAATTGACCACTGAAGTCAACAGAAAAAAGAACTTTCTACCAGCAAGGTGTGAACTCCTATCAAAGAGAGCTGGGAAACATTTCCCTAAGTAAACAAGGCAAACCTACATTTCCTCCTTACTGATATAAGGACATATTAGTAACTAAGAATTAAAAATGCAAAAGACAGACCAGCGCAAGGAATTCAGACATCAGCAGCAATTAACTCTCTCCAAAGGAGACCCTTCACTGCTCAACATAGCTATTTTCATACTACACTGACTTAACGTAGATCTTCCTGGAGATACTGTCACCGCTAAAAGGAAGAAGGTCCTACTCATTGTGTCACCTTCAGGTGACCTTTTCTTAGGTGGCCTGAGACAATACACGGTGTTTATTTAGCTAGGATATGACAGAGAAGCAAGATTTGCTGCTAAATCCCGATATTGGTGTGTTGAAAGTGCTTTCTGCTGGAAACATAAGGGAGCGGGGTAAGGCTGAAGTTACCCACGTACTTGAATAACGTGCTCTGTTTACTTTGATATCCCTTTCCACAGCTGCCCCTGCCTTCGGCGGCATCACCCTGACAGAAAGGAAAATAGTGTTAATGCATTAAATTGAAAAGCGAGCTTACATGGACTGTCTCTCTGAGACAAAGTGTACTAACTACTGATAAATTCCACTTCTCTTCAAAATTAGAATTAAAAAGTCACTAACCAATACCTGCAGAAAACAAATTACACCCCTAAAGCTATCCAGTACCTGTGCTTTGTCCACAGATGCCATTGAGCGCTGAAGCCACGAGCAAGAAACTAGATGGCATGAGCAGCTGTTTGACTTAGAGAGGGGACGCACAGACTCCGGGAGACAAAGTACTCCCAATGCCAGCCAAGAAACCTATTTTCACATCACCTACTTCCCTCAAATCCACCCCTCTTCTCAAACCTACACG
>NW_010511212.1:379-5858 GCF_000687285.1 Phaethon lepturus | reverse complement strand
CCTTCAGTGTAAAGAGGGAGACAGGATATGAAGAAGGGAAAAAAAAAACACCAAAAAAACCCCCACCACCACACAAATAAAACATACACCCCCAAAGCACAACTGATCCTATCACAAGCGTCAATCATCTTAAAGATCTCTCTGGAGGTGCTAAATTATCAGAGATAGCACCAGGGACAATTTACCATCTCTCCTCATGTATATTTTGGCTATTTCAGGAGTGGTCAGGTAGGCCAAAATACATCTTTCTGATCCGCTCCAAGCACTTCTTTCATTCTTCATTTGCTACATCATGTCTGAAACAGAAAAATGCAGATTTCCATGGCGGCGGCAGCAGGCGCTACCTAGATAGATCTGGGCTGGAGAGAGCGTGCCGGACGTGGCAGCACCGCGTTCCTCCCCATTTCCCTTCAATATTCTTAAAGGTTTCGCATAGCACCACTCGACTGTGGTGGTGGTACAAACAACAAATAATCTTTGAAAAAGCAAAATTATTTTTCTTCCCATTTTTGTGTTTAGAAAATGGCTTTTCAACAAGCCGAATAGGAAACCGAGTTAATGTGTTTCCACGGGCAAAGCCTGAGAACGCTATAAATTGCCTTGCCTAATGGACTCGGGAGTTCAGTTATCCATTCAGAAATTTCAGACCTTTGAGCGAGACCGAATCAAATGGTTTCGTCCTCAGGAAGCGCACGCATGCACGCACACACGGAGCCTCGCAGCTCTGCGGGTATCATCATTTACGTCTGCTGAATCTGATGGAGCGAACGCCTTTTGGAACAGGGGAGTACCCGCATCCATTTTTTTTTTTTTTTAAGCACACAAGTTAAAACGAGAGCACGGGCATGATGGTTCTGTCTGGGACAGGCTGCTGGCTCAGGTTAGGGTTTTCTCAGCTCTGGGCAGATTAGAAGAGAACGGCATGAACTGGTGTCCAGGGGGGCTGCTGCCCGGTCCCCTCAACTTGCCGCTTTACACGTGAGACGCGAGGGGAGGCTGAACATCCCAAACTGCCTCGGCCGCACCGCGAGGCGGCCAGACACACGCCGGCCCCGACCCCCGGCTCATCGGCCCCTGACGGCGCAGACCAGCCCACCCGAGAGGCACAGACCTGCCTCCACCCAAACCCCAGCCCAGCCCTGCTCTCGCCGGGACCGTGGGAGCCCACAAACAGCACAGGAAAAGCAAGGGCGCTCTGTTCCGCGTGCGTGAATCTTATGAAGTATGGCGTATAAATAAAGAAAAAAAAAAAAAACAGTGAACTAATGTCCTTTTCAATTTATGTGAAGTATAAAATATGCCAGAGAGCACAGGTTCCAGGTCTGATTACTGCTAATTTACAGAAACGTGCAAACATGGGTACACACATCCCCCTATGCCAATAATAATCCACAGCTGGGACCTAAAGCAGAACTAAAACATACTAAAAATACGCAATTCTTTTCCCTACTGTGTACCTTAACTGCTCAGAGGGATTTTCCCCACACATACTCAAAACAGAAGCGAGAAAAAAAAAACAAGCAACATAAAAATCGCTTCTGGGATTAGATCCTGAACGCCAGATTCCAGCTGGGAACTCAGGCACCTGCAGAGCAGTATTTATAAATGAAAGCACTGACATGACTTTAAATACAGTGTCATCAGAAACTTAATTATACAGCAGCAAGTCTCTAATTGGAAGTCACAGAGCAATATATTGGCTTTGTCATGTGATTTGACACTCTCCAAACTGCTTTCCCGGGGTTGTTTGTGTTATCTGTCTCCGGTTTGAACAGTGGTGTTTGTTTGCAGGCTGCGGTGGGATTAGCCCCATTTATCTTCACGGGCTTCGTTTCCTCGAACACGGACTCGGTTTGCACAGATTTGTGTCTGTGTGCCAGGAAAGGCCTTGGCTTTGCTTCACCCAGCCCAGAAGCATGTTTGCGCTGGCCCAGCCAGGGTGCCTCGGGCACCCAAAGAAATCCCACCATGTTCAAGCTGGCACATGTACATCCCACCGGCAAGACGAGCTCAAAAACACCAAAAAGCCTTCCAATGCTCCAACCCCTCCAACCTTCACGGCACAGGCTTCCTCTCACTTCTGCGGGCATGGGTTGAGTACGCGTTGCCAGAGAGTGGCAAGAAAAACAGGCTGCAGAGAAATGGGATGTTTAATATCTGCATTACAGGGCCTGGGGAGCTCATTTTGTCCTCCCACTCACATTTTTGTGTGCCCACGCTCCATATCCCTCGTTTTCATTCCCCTTCTTTAAACATGCTCTTCGGTAGCTTCTCCACTTTGCCTGCCTCAGGGCTGCTGGATCCTGACACGAGAGATCCTGCGGCACCTCTGCAAAACCAAGACTGAGAATGGGGGGAAATTGAGCTTTGCTTTGTTAGGATTTGACATCCAGCTAATTGCCTAAGTAACGCTCATGTGCCGGGTCTGTCATATTCAATGTGGTTCCCTTCACGTTTTGGCTTGGATGATGCCTTTTCCTTTGGTTTCTTACCAGTTGCACCAGGACAAGCAGCCCTTGTCCTCACCCTTGTGCCCTTTAACAGTTGGGACTTTCAAAAAGACATTTCTATAGCTATATAGTTTGGGAGGTTGTATCTAAAAAAAATTAATTTAACCTAAAATTAACTGTTTGTACCTAAAAAAAAAATCAGAAATTAAACAGTGGGAATTCCAGCTGGGCACATGCTGAGTTGTTGCATAATGATGCTGTAACGAAACCAGTCCTGTTGGGGTGAAAATAAGTTATATTTCATTTCTAGTCTTTGGGAACCTGCACAGAAAGCGGGAGGTAGGATGGAGGAGAGACACGGGTGTGTATGCGAAAGGGAAATGCTGAGAGGGAAGGAAGCCTGTGTTTAGAGGAAATATCTACCCATGATAAATCAATCTGAAAGTTTTAAAAACAATGTCATTTCAGACTGAAATAGTAAATTATTTCCTGTAATTAAAATCAAATATTCTGTAAAAATGTAAAATGTTATTATTTCAAACTTAAAAAAAAAATGTTTCTAGAGAAAACTCTGAAGAAATTACTTGAGGAACTAAAGGTATATCCTCAGTGTCCTTTGTTTCCCACAGAGTCATATTTTCATTTGGCTGAACTTCTGTAGATAGTGAAACCTCCCTCTCCTCCTTGGGATGCTCTTGGCTGCTGAACTGCTCTGTCTTCAAACACAGACACCAGCTTGTGAGCAGTTATTAAACTTTCCAAACCTGATTCTTTCTTTAAACTGAACGTGTATATTTTCACCATCAGTCACGTTCCCTTGACTTCTGTTTCCTCAAGCCAGGTGTCCTGTTGGTATCACCGGCGAGTAGGTACAAACATTTCAGATTTGGTCTCTCACACTTGAAAACAATTTAATGCATCCTTCATCTCTGCCTCAGTCACACCATACATCTCCAGGGCTTCCCAATTAATTGAAAATAGTGCTAATCACCGTTGCGTTGCAATGCTTGCATCTCATCCTCTAGTTGCTTAGCCTGACACGGCTCCTGCCTGGGACGTCCTTCCCCCCCGTTTGCCCTTCCCCTCCCCTCCCGCTCTCGGGATCCGGCTGTGCAAGTTTAGCTCCTGCTATTCCTGTAACGCCTGGAAAGTGGTAGCTATGCCACCGAATTTTGAAGCAGGAGATTAGAGAGCTGTAATTACTTGAGCTGGAAGCTTCCAGCCCAACTGATTTGTCCTGTCATTTAAGAATCTGCTTGTTTCCAAACACAGTCGGGGGAGATACAAACACGCAGCCCGTTGGCACGGGTCCAGCCGGCGTCGACAGCGCTGTGCCGCACGCAGCATCGCCAGAGAGGTTTTCCTCGGCTAAAAAAAGATAACGGTGAAATTGATATTACCAGGGGTTAGGAAAAGCCAAGAAAATAAATCCGCTCTACTTCAGATAGCCTGAAGAAATGTGACCTTTTCCCTATTGTTTATAACCCAGAAGACTGAAATGAGCACCCAATCCAATTACGTTGTATTTTTACTTACCTAATCTACCAGCAGATGGCCTTTAAATTTTCCTAATTTTGGAGATCTGCTCAGGCAGAACTGGCAGCTCAGCTCACGTCCCCCCCGTAGGGAAGAGTTTGATGACAGCCCCGCACGAGCCGTCACTCGGTTATTGCCTTCCCAGGCCTCTGCTCATCAGACCCTTCCCTTGTAATTAGATACATACATTTTCTTTGTCTTCCTATTGGATTATGAGGTATTTAAGGCAGGTATAATCTTTTTGAGCTATGATTGCACAGTAACTAACACAACCAGAGCCTAACCCTTGGCTGGAGGTCCTAACCACCACGGTAATGAAAATATTTCATTTTCAGTTGTAAATTCAAGAGTCAGTTCTCAATTAACTGGGATAACTAAAAGACAAATACCTAAAGCAGAGCAAAAATATGGTTAAAAAGGCATGTAATTTAAACTGAACACAATATGCTTTTATAGCTTATGTATAAAATTGAATTATTGAATTAAACCACGCTCCCTTCATTGTGTCAGCTCTATTGACCACATGCCCATGGAAAGGCTCAAGCTCGCGGATCCAATTGGAAACACTTTGTTTGGCACAAGGGACTGCCCTTCACTCCCACCTTTTCGGCTCCGCTGGCGTTAGCATCAGCAAAAAGCTTCATCAGCCACTGGCGCTGGCGATGCTGAGTTTCCTAAAGCCACCTCATCAGGGTGAGCCTGCGGCTGGCTCTTCCAGCCTTCGAGAGGAGGGCTGGTGGTAGCCTGGGACTATTCAAACTCCGTGGATAGCAATATGAAAATTTTGGTTTATTTGTCAAATGTAAATCAGAACTTAGCTTTGCAGATAGAGACTACAGAATTGGGTTTTGTAGCAAAGTCAAGAGTGCTCCTGGAAGACCCTCTTCCCATAGGAACAGCCAATGAAATGAATAATGATAGTTTAAGTAAGCCAGCTGCTTAAAAAAGAAAAAACACACCCCAACCAAGAACACACTCAAGGGCCTTGAACTTCTAGATGACAAGAGGGAATAAGAAACCAAGCTAAAAAAAAATATTCTTATTTGGATGTTTATGTGCAAGCATGGAGATGAATTCGCTATTCAGGACTAGCTAACATCAGGAGTGTAATTTCCAAGTTATTTCAGCCTTACCGTTCACATCAATTAATTCATATTGCTCTAGCGGCTACAGGAAGGTTCACGATGCAAATAAGTCGGTGCCTTTTTTTGTGCGGGTACGGGAATGCCGTACCCGCCCTGACACGACCTGGGGGTGCAGCTGAAGCGCGGCGGCAGACGGGCTGTACCACCACCACCACGGAACTACCCAGCGACTCTCGTACGGCATCTGCGGTCGTAGCTGAGGTGCCACCTCCTGGGCGGCGGCTTCCCGGGGCAAGGAACTGCCCTCCCTGTCTTAAGTCTTACGTCGTCTTCCATCTTCATCAAAAAAAAAACCCAAACCCAGAAGCCCTTAAGCAGCATTAGGAGCTCATTTATTGCGAGGAAATC
>NW_010511212.1:0-279 GCF_000687285.1 Phaethon lepturus | reverse complement strand
CCAAAACCGAGAGCCCCTTAAGCAGCATTAGGAGCTCATTTATGGCGAGGAAATCTGATCCGTAGCCGAGCCACGAGGCGCCGAAGGACTTCGCTGTTCTCGCCTTTCAGCGCTTTGACAAGCCTCGTCTCACCTCCGCGGACAAGGATCCCCGACGTCCCGCGCGCCTCGCTCCAGACAGCCTTCCCCCACCCGCGCAGCCCGAAGTGGGGCTCTAATCTCCCCTTACACCTGCACGGGCCGCATCGGAAGGGCTGACCCCCTGGGTGTCAGGCAACC
>NW_010511211.1:0-754 GCF_000687285.1 Phaethon lepturus | reverse complement strand
AAAGCTTACTGTGGATTACTTCAGTGGACACAACATGTTAAGGTACGTACGGGCACCCGGAATGCAGAATAGGTCTCGAATCTGGTCCACGGTGGAGAAAAAGCCTGGGCTGCTTCAGTCGTCTGGCTTTTTCAAATCGACGGCGACCCTAAGTTCACTCCCATGAATGCTGTGAAGAAGGGAAAGACGTTTCTACGTTGCGTATAACGAGTTGATCTTCTACGCAAGTATTAATACATTGCTTTCCCCTGATGTGTTTCTTGGGTATTGTACGATATTTTCATTGGTCGTGAATAAATGCAGTTGAAGAGTTTTTACTATTACTGACTTCGGGTATTTTTGGTGTGAAAGAAACCCAGGAAAACACCATACAGGAACTAATTACATTTTAATAGTCGCTGAATTTCCAGTATTTGAAAGGAAAAAAGGAAAAAATAATAGGGTAAGTACGGGAGCCGCCAGCCATTACCAACAGAAGCAACGTTATTAAGCTTCTCATTATTCTTTTATGGTATTTCATGAGAAAAAACATTGACCCTAACATTTCTCATGTGTAACTTCTCAGGGGCTGGACGCAAAAAGAACCTGACTCTCTTAGTAAGCTGCCTGAGAATCACAGCTTATGATTAACATCTCCTGCTTGCACAGGATGAAGCAGAGGTATAACTGATTTCTTGTGTATATATCTGGAAGAACCTTTTCCCAAATCTGTGCAAAAAAACCCAAATGCTATTATAAGAAGACAGTCATGGCA
>NW_010511210.1:9043-35856 GCF_000687285.1 Phaethon lepturus | reverse complement strand
CAGCTGCCGGGCTGAGAGGGGCTGATAAGAAAGATGGGGTCAGACCTTTTAGTAGAGCCTATAGAGATAGAACAAGGGGTAATGGTTTTAAAGTAAACGAGGGCAGATTTAGACCAGATCTAAGGAGGAAATTTTTCACAACAAGGGTCGTGAAACACCATCACAGGTTTCCCAGAGAGGTGGTGGGTGCCCCGTCCCTGGAAACCCCCCAGCTCAGGCTGGACGGGGCTCTGAGCAACCTGCTCTGTTTGAAGATGTGCCTGCTCACGGCAGAGAGGTTGGACTAGAGGACCCTTAAAGGTCCCTTCCAATCCAAAGGTTCTATGATTCTATGATTCTATGATTATAGAAGGCATTGGTAAGCCTAAGCCTGTAGAAAATTTGTGTATCCATGTATAACTATGGAAATAAATGTTATTTATAAAGATTCATGATCATTTACAGAAGTTGTCTAATTGCACTCATTTGAGTATGTCCTGCATAAGTCAGTCATGTGTAAAGGACAGAAGGTTGAGGGCTGAGAATATGTCAGATTTCGCATACTGACCTATCTGGATTAATTTCATATGAGGTAGGGTAGCTTAAGACCTGAATTCTGCGTATATTGTGCTTGTTCACGAAATTAAGAACTGAAGGCATATTTATAAGCTCAATTGCAAGCAATTATTCACCACCCCGCCCAAGTTCTCAGCTAACAAAATGCAATTAGCAGCCATTTAACTATATTAGTGTGGTAACAAGCCTCAGATAATATATTCAGCTACTTGGCTGTGTTTATTAGCACAGGCACTGGGCTAGGTTGACAACAAGCCTATAGACCATTGCTGGTACCGAGGGCTTGCAGTGCCTGTCTGCAACCAACTGCATAGACACACACAAGAGGACACAAATACCAAAATAGGGGCTGGGAGTGTTTAAAAAATAATTACTGGTTATCTTTCTGTGTCTGTGTAACAGGTCAAACTAAAGGGTAATAGTCTTCTATGTCCTTCAAAATTATGAATTAAACCGCCACTTAGCAAAACTGCAGCTTCTATGGAAACACTCACATGAGGGAGAGTTGCAAGAACAAGGATGTAACCTTTTGTGTGGGATGAGCATTTTAGTTCTGTCTTAATGTATTTTAGTATCAAGAGTCAGGGGAGACAAAATGAGAGAGAGATTTAATTGCAGAAAAGTGCTAGGTCATTCACAAGTTCATCACCAGCTTTATTTTTGCTGGATCTAACTCTGTACAACAATATGCCAGGCCAACTACCTGACCTCACTACAATCTAGCCAAACATTTAACTCAGAGTTTTGATGAATATCTGAGTTCTCAATCTATCTAAACCACTGATCTGTAGTTGTGTGAATTATGAAATTATTGTGCTTTCGCTTACGGAAATTGTATTTAACTTTGGTTTGTACCGAATTATCACTGTTGCCACGAATGTCAAATATTGTCCCCATAAGTGTCTGTAAGAATAACGTAAAGAAATATTAGGGCTTTAAAAACAGCTCCTGCCCTTTAGGAGGGACCATTCTCTGTAGCACCTCAAAGTTTTAAGGAGCCATGAAAGATGCAGTCTGTTCACATGCTAGTATCACATATTTATAAATTGTTTTAGAGTTTAATTTTATAAACAAATGTTTCCTTAGTTACTATATTGCATACTGTAACTTAAACAATTCAGATAAATATAGCAATCAGAGTTGCCGGAGATCCCAATGAGCACCAATATCTTTGCTCTGTGTAACAAACATAGGATGCAAATAGAATTTTTTAGGTGTGCATCCTTCAAATTTATCATTTTCTCCTTAGTTTTATGTTGCTATGGGATTGAAACCAAATGTAAGCCCGGAAGCCAGAAGACCTGTCATTGTGGAAAACAACAAACAGCATTGCAGAGGATAGAAATATGTAAGGCTCACATATCAACTATACAAGGGTAAGAAGAATAAACGAAATATACCATTAAATACTGATCTAACCTGTAGAGGCTGCCACTCTACTCAAACAGCAGAGTAGAAATGGATTTTCCTTCCATTTACTTTCACAGTCTCTCTTGTGAGAGACAGAAACCAAATAATGCTTGGCTTGGATTGTAATATTATCTTGACTATTTGAATAGGTTTGTTACTAGAACAAACGTGTGTGTCACCGTTTAAATATTTAAGCAATTTAATGGCATAAACATTAGCTTTAGTGCCATTGGATACATATAGGAACCAAAAGAAGAGCAAACTGAAAATTACTGTATTACTAAAGTGTGAAGGATGGTTCAGGGAAAGCAGGAGCAATGCATTTTGCAGCGTTCTTTTTTTCTTTTCCAGAAATCAAACATTTAGTGGCCTTACCACATCCCCAAAACTTCCAATCACACTCCTCTAGACTCCACAGACTCCTACTGGGTAATGGACCACGATCTTTACCTTGAGGTTACGTGGGAATGAGCACGAACCTTGCTGCTGCGGTTTACATGTCAGCAAGCCTTTAACAGTTTGAGTAGTCTATGGCTCATCTAATTTATCAAAAAGGCCTGGCAAGATGAAATATCCACCAACAGAGAAACACAAAAATAGAGGTGTTTCAAATTTCAAGAGAAACAGAGGACCATAATGCAGAAAGTGCTACTTATGGAAAATATCTGTTAGAAATCTGTGACAAATGCACAAGTCTGCATGTGTCGGCTACTGAAAACAGTTAAACCTCTTAAGTATTTTGAAATAAAAATGCAGGCTGAAGAGGTAATTAGAAAATGATGCAACTCATCAAGGGAAGAAGTGACAAAAACACCATGCAAGCTGTCTCCATTCTGCCTGTGTGAGGGTAAGTATCCTCCTTCATTTAACTTTTAAATCTAAGTGTCACTATTTCTGTGAAAAAAGTGAAAAGTAAGACAAGAGGTATTACTCAGTGCAAGCTCCAAGAGCAACGTGTTCACCACACTGTCCTTTTCTAACAGATTCTTCCAGGTCTCTGATCCAAAAATGTTGATTCACACATACCTATCCTCCTCATGTTCCTCTGTCTCAGAGTCTATTTTTAAGCTCTCATCTATGTCTAAACAAGAGACAGCCTGAATTCAGGCTGTTTGACATAGTATATGAAGGCCAATTTTTTCAAGCTTGCTATGTGTATGTCTGTTGAAATCAGGCTTTAAATGCAATGTAACTTATTTCCGAGAGGCTGATCCTCAATACTAATATTAATATTTTTTTAACATACAGACATTCAACACACTGAAAAGGAGGCTAAAATTTATTTAGGGAATATATTTAAGCAATCGCCATTCTTTCAGTAAAAGACAAGGGACCAAAAACCTCTGGTGCACACTCAGTTATTCCAGTTGAAAAGCTACATTTATCTCTTCTGGAACATGCCTTTGGGCTCCAGCCTTATTCTGAACACGATCAAGATATTGAAGGCTCTACTAAATTTTCCTGCTGGGAAATTATGCGTGAAAACTCCTTGGTCTTGTGTCCGTCACTGTAGGAAGGAGGAATCTGCTGAAAGCTGCTGTGGTCCCACCTAGATAGTACATATGTTTCCTTGTCATGGAAATCAGGCTATAGGGTCAGGGGTTATGGAGCTGTTACATACCTGTACAGCACACCAGGATGGAGTCAGGACATGGGACAAGGGATCCGAGATAAAGATAGTAACTGGGAGAGGTAATGGGCAAATGAAACCCCCTCCCCTGCACCCTGCTACCAAAACCTTGCCACACAAATCCCATACAGTTCTCCATTAACACAACTCACTCTTCATGTTTTGCCTTTTTTCCGAAAGCTTGGATAATTGTCTGTTCAAGGGGTGAAAACAAGTTTCTGGGCCATCTAATTATCCTTCTCACCAGTCACAGAGTTTAAATCATGGTTAAGCGATGTAGTTAGAGAAGGGCCTACAACCTCAAACCCTTCCTCCTGGTGTCGTACCCACTAACGAGTGTTGTTAACTAGTGTTGTTGCAGTAAACAGTCGCTAATCCCATGTTATTGATATTTGGCAACACTGTAATGCAAACAGACGTCAGGTCAACTCTCCTCAATTTTAGAAGAAGCAGGAGGCTTTCCCTTGCTTTTCCCCGGGTTTCTTACAGCAGCACCATGTGAGGGTAGAGGTGTATAAAACACGTTGCGACCTGCAGAAGCTGGATAACCCTCTGCTGACATTTACAGCAAATGTTAAATTACTGGGACTTTGTACATTGCAACAACCCTCAATTACTGATCTCTAGGAAAACACACAGTACAGAAAAAACTGTTTTGGAACTGCCTGAGGCCCTGTGAATATATAAGAATGCAAGAATATTTTTGTTGTTCAGCATCTGAGGCAGAAACATCTTTTAAAGGTCATGCAGTCTTTTTTTTCTTTCTCACTCCTTAAAGACTCTTTTCTCTTAATTACATTTTCTTATTTGGTACATGCCTTATATTAAAGAAAGCGTGTAAACAAAGAAAGTTTAGCTAAACATAGAAAAAAGAAAAAAGCATCAGAGATATGCAATGCCTCAATTAGGCAAAGATTCTTTCTCTGTTCCACATACAGTGACAGATTTTTTTTCTTCTTGCTACCAGGAGAAATCACTGGTTTTTAAAAAATGTGGATGCCCGCTGTTGAACAGATAATCAGCCCCTTCCTTTACTATGAAAGACGCTTTTATATTTTTACAGTTCCAGATAGTATTAATTAGTATCAAGGCAAACTTCACTGCTATAAGAAGGAAAAAGAAAAAAAAAAACCTATAGAAATTCTAAGCTTTACTGTGGCGGAAAAGAAAATCCGTGCTGGATTGCTGGACAACAATATATTGGTATAGCATAAAGAACTTTCAAAGGCTGTTTATTCTATCAGATTTGGTAGTGATTGACACTTAATCTAATACATTTATTATGGAATAACATATTTACATCTGGACTTACTAGAAACAAAAATACAGTAGAAGTATGTGTTTGTCTATTTGGGAGGAATACATCTTCAAAGCAGTGGGAGCTAGATCCACAGAATTAGTGAAGTGCAAAGATACACCTAAATTAAAAAATAAATTGTCAAATCCCCAATTATTTAGCACCTTGATGTTGGAAACAGCAGATCTCAAGCATGAATATAGTCTCCCTCGGCAGTAGGTGGGCACCAATGCTAAAGTGGTCATCTCAGAGGTTTCTACAGGCAAGGGAAAGTGCTCACTGTGCCTGGAGGTCACTGTGCTCATCCCCCTGAGGCAGGAGATGTATTTGGTCTTGTCTTGATGGAAGGGCGCTCACCTCTGACCTTCTCAACAGTGGGAGGCCCCACCACTACTTCACACTTTGAATGCTGGGAAACCATGAGCGTAGAAGGGAGAGTTTTTGGCTGTTAAACTGGGAGGAGAAAAAAGAGCTTCCAAAACTCATGTCAATGCAATTAAGGTTTGTCTTCTCTGCTGTGCTGGGATATGTCCTACTCATTTCCCACCGCTTAGTTAAACAGATGAATGTTCAGACTTTCATGACAGCCTTTTTAGGCACCTAATTCTCTGTATTTATGGCACAGGTGGGTTGTCATTAACAATGTCTAGAGTGAATTCTGGCAAGAGTAAAGTTCCCTCAAGGCTAGGTATTACAAGGCTTGACTACTGTATCAGTAATTAATATGTATGACAGCTAAGATAGAAAAGCAAGTTTAAGCCTAGGCTCTTTTGTCTACTTTACTATCAAATAAACAGATCTGGAGTGCCAGTGGGCTATTGGGTGCAGATAAGAGCAGAATTTTGTGTTGTTTAACATAATTGATGAATGTAGCTGTACGTGTACTGACCATATAGGTTCATAAAGGGGTACAAACTCTTCTCTCTCCTAGGACATCTTTTATAACTTTTTTTCAAAGAAATACAGCAACAAAAGGACAACTTAAATAAATATATTTAAGAAAAATAAACAAGATACTAAGGACACAAGCAAAAGAACCTACAAGATTTCCAGTGTGCCCAGGGGAGAAGGTATAGAGGAAAGCAAGTGACAATTTCCAGCCCAGAAATGGTCAATTTTCCATGACCAGAAATGGTCAATTTCCAGACAGAATGCCTGTTTTGGCCATGCCTAACTCTGATGTGAAAATCAAACGTTACTCCTCTCTTTGTGACACAGTTATCTTTCTTCTTTCTCATGTGCCTTGATCAAAAAAAGTAAAGGTTTATAGTGTTCTTATTTAGATTGTTATCCTTAGTTTCAAATCTTAGCACTCCAAAATGAACATGAACACTTTCCTTAGAGCCGTGATTTCAAGCTACAGGAGTCACAAGGGCATGCTGAGCTATGAGTTTTTACTTAATTCACATCCCAAAGGCTTTGCTCAAAAGCAAAGTGTTTCAGCATTATGCTATTTTAACAGAAAGTTTAGATTCAGCCACCAGAGAAAGGATTTGCCAAGATCTGGCCAGTCAGCCTTATTTAAACTGCTGCTGTGCGACAGAAAACTGTATGGGGTTCTTTTATAACCATAGCTAGGATAGGTTTAGTTGGTATACCCTTGTGTAACAGGGTTGAATCTCTGAATCATGAATAACACTCTATCTTAAATGATTTTTGAAGGATGCCTAGCCCAATGCTAACTTCCTAGTTAGCCAATATTAATATTTTTTATTGTTTCCATTGTGTCTGTAGAATGGGAAATATTTAAACTGTAGGTTATCCCTGCTAGTGGGATATTTTTCTTAGGGTGGTAATCATTCAGTCACTCAAAATCACACAAGTCCATCCTGTGTAAGAATAATAACTCCTGACCTTCCTGTTTAGAGGGAGAGTATTGGCTCCATGCTGGTTTATGCCTATCAGTAGAAACCTTCCTTGTTTGAATTAAATGGATATTGGAAGTGTCCTACCTTTGACTTTAAATCAGTGGCACATCTGTTAGATTAGCTTGTTTGGTTTCTTCCCAAACGAGAACTGCAGGGGTGGAAAAAAATGAGTGTATTTGCCTGAGAGAATCGATATTTTCAGTTGTGCTGGCTTTGGCTGGGGTAGAGTTAATTTTCTTCATAGTAGCTGTTATGGAGATATGTTTTGGATTTGTGCTGAAAACAGTGTTGATAATACAGGGATGTGTTAGTTATTGCTGAGCAGTGCTGACACAGAGCCAAGGCCTTGTCTGCTCCTCACACTGCCCCACCAGTGAGTAGGCTGGTGTTGCACAAAAAGTTGTGAGGAAACACAGATGGGACATCTGATCCCAACTGACCAAAGAGATATTCTATACCATATGATGTCATGCTTAGCAATAAACTAGGGGGAAGGTTGGCTGGTCGCTGCTGCTCAGGGAGTGCCTGGGCATCAGTTGCTTGTGGCAAGCAATTGTTTTCATTTGCATCACTTGTCTTTCTTGAGTTTTATTTTTCTCTCTTTGTTGTTTTCCTTTTCAATACAATTATTTGGTTTATTGATTATTGTTATCATCATTATTATATTTTATTTAAATTATGAAACTGTTTTTATCTCAGTCTATGAGTTTTTTCACTTTTACCTTTCCAATTCTCTTCTCCCATCCTGCTATGATGGGGGAGTGAGTGAGTGGTTGTGTGGGGCTTAGCTGCTGTCTGGGATTAAACCACAACAGTCCTTTTTCGTACCCGGTAAGGGGCTCGAAGGTTTTGAGAAAATAACAGATTAACTAGAGCATACTAGAAGGGATTTATATCTGTTAACAGTTGCAGGTCACGATATTGATTCATCTGTTCTCAATCTTAGTTTATCTGATCTGCGCCATGCTCTTTTTTTTGCTGTACATGTTAAAGATTGGTGTTGGCTTTTGCAGTTTGCTGTGCTCTGTAGGGATTAGTGATGTTTTGCCTGGGAGATTTGTTTTTAAAATATTGACCTTGAGCTTAATCTGGTATTTGGTCTTACTGAAGCCATTACTGTACTTCGGGTACCATCTCATGAAGAAAATTAACAATTATACTTCTTCCTCTGAGAGGTTTTTTGTGGAGGAAATACAGAAGGGTGTGTTCACTACCTTCTTCTGTGATGTTTTCTCCACTGTTACAATAACTTTTCAGTATCTTTAACATCCTTGGGTAGGTAAAACACGTTTATTGGTATTTATTGGGAATATTGTGTCAGTTTTGTCTAAGGTTAACAAGCTATTTAGGAATATGACCCAGGCTCCATGAGAGTATGGTCATGGGTGGCAAGGCATGTGGGAGAATATTGGCAGGTATCTAGAGAACTTCTCACCTCCAATAGTTTGGAACTTCACTCCTGAGCAAGTACAGGATCCTGATGAAGTGATCAAATGTTTGAAAAAAAAAAATGTCATAGCTATTCCAAAGAGGCACAACTTACAGCACTGGTCAGCATCTACCAAACACTGCTTGATGTTATGCAGCACATTCGGGGAGAAGGGAAACAAACCACCAGACAGTATGGCAGACCAGACACTGTACCAGTCAACCCTATAACTAAAAAGAAGCAATGGAAGAAGTCAGCTCATTTAGTAAGGAATGAAGAAGGTTCTCCTAACAGGGAGCAGGAGAAGAATCAGAAAAGGCAGCCTATTCTGCAGCAGAGTAGTCACAATAACAGGAGGAGGAAGAGACTGAAATCATAAATGAGGCAGAAACCACCTGATCCCTATCCCCAGATAAGTGAAAATATTTCAGTCGTAAACAAGGGGAGCTAATTCTCAGCTCCTTACTTCAATGCTGGGACATTCAAGCGTTGGGATACGTGTTTAGCAGAAACCGCTTGGCTAGTTAATGGTAATTTATTTCAATTATTGAACTGTTCTTAACTCAATTCATGACTTTTCTCACTTTTACCCTCCCAGTTCTCTTCCCCTCGTCCTGAGGGGAGTGAGGAAGCAGCTGTGTTGTGCTTAGTTGTCGTCTAGAGTTAAACCACGACATCAATTTTTCTCTCTGTCAGTTCCAAGCTGTGTTTTATGTCTTCTCCACTCCTTTGATATACTACTGTTTGCATTGCTCTGAAACTGTGTTTAAAGACTCTGCTTAAGAGGTTAGCGTGAAGCAGACAGCTAAGATATTTGGGAGTTTTCCTACAGGAGCTACTGTGCACTCTAGGTTTTCAAAGCAGAAGAGTGTGGTTAGTACCAGTCCCAGTACTTTTGCAGATGACAAATGCAAATTTCATACCTATTTCTATTTCATAGATATGATTAGTTTGGCATTAACAAACAGACAAATTTTCATTTTTGCTAATCTGACTTGGTTTTGGCTTTTGTTTATCCCTCCTCTTCTTCCCTGCAGTTCTCTTAGTAGGGATTAGTTTGATTTTGTTTAAATGCACTTGAGGCCATTCTTCACTGTATAAAACTACAACAACTCTTCTCAATTATAAGGGCAGAAGGTATGTTTTATGTTTCATACGCATATGTTCATTAATAAGCTTAAATGTTGTAATTTATTGATGTCTCAAAATCTAGTTCTTCAAAAGTATTGCCTGGTGTAAAAGAGCTTCTCTCTCCTATGTACTTCTTATCTTAGAAGGGACTACTCTGAGTGGGGCAGGCTGCTGGGAGCAATCTGTGCTGCTTAACACGGTCCCTGTACTGTTTTTTTCAGGTGAAAATACTGCCTGCTGGCCAGAGGCTCCTTCTACCTGGGAGTACGGTAGTAGTCTCTTTATTTTATATGTAAGAACATGGTCCTAGACCTTTGTCCATTTTGGCCTTTATGACTATGTTACAAAACTTGAGACATCTTAATCTTGCTTTATGCAGCTAAACTTTCACCATGTACGTTTCCAAGTGTGTTGTCTGGAGGACTTTGTAGCTGATTTTCTCTAACATTCCTGTGACAATTCCTCACAGTGTAACTGGCATAGATGTTAATGCTGAAGGAAGGCACTAAAAGATTTGTGGATAGAGCTTTCCCCCCCCACCCCATTTTATTGCTGTTGCGGTACATTGAGTAACAATTTCGTGCCAAGTCAACTTTAAAATGTTGTCTCTGACGTTCATGTAAAGGCAGATATCACTCCAAGTTCTCATCTTCTCTGCTTTCCAAATAGACTCCTCAATAGAGTCTCAGGTTGGCTGACTTCAGCCGGTTCAACATTGCCAGACACAATCTGGAGGCTTATGGAGCTTGCACTTTTATCAGCAGTGCTCTTCCATACAGGTCTTCTATATTTAGTTCCACTTCTTAGCCTCCTGCGATGTGAATATCAATCAAATCTTAATCTAACGGATCTCCTTTGCCATTGTTGTTTCATATAATATCCCAAAATCTCAATTCAGTTGTGTTAGAGAATTCACTATTTTAACTTTTTTGATTAAAATAAAAATATATGATTCTGCAGAGTTTTGCAGTTTATGTGGATGCTTTCATAGCCAGTGCCCGGAGGTCTTGAACTGCTTCAGTTTGGAGAAGAACCTGGGAAAGAATGGAACGCCACATTCAGGTAATTTCCTCTGCTGGAGAATATTAAACCAATTCTTTCAGTCCCAGTTCTGCTAGATAGGGCTGTCCCTTTGGCTGAGCAGATTCACTTAGCCTGTCTAAGACAAGAAAAACTTTCACGCTTTCAACCCTTGCAGAAGACACCTGCATTAGGGCAGGGTTGTATTAGAGGATTCTGTAGCGATATTGAGTACGCTTGCCTGATCACTACGAGACCAGCAGTAAAGTCCTTAGCTAGGAAGGTGAGGACTAATGTTTCCCTCCGTAACCAGACCCAAAGTAGTGAAACTTATCTTTTTGTAGGAAACAACTTTCCTTCACAAAGCCCCTTTCTCCAGAAGGCTTTATTAATTCCAACAGCTTCGGCAGTCAAAGTAAGGCAGTCATAGATGGATTGGACAGGAACTGACCTACTGCTCATCTAATTTGTTCTTCCACGAACTCACTTATATACATGGTTTCCCTGTTCCTTTACTTCATTTCCTATCATTTAATCCACAAAATATGAGTCAAGGAAGTTGAAGTCTTCACAAGTTTTCTGCTCTAATTACATGAAGTCTTGTAAAATTTATGGTAATGTCAACGCATGCATAGTTATGAAGAGTATGCCAATATTAGATATTGTTTTGTAGTTATGGAGGATCTTATTTTTCACAAAAAACATGAGCAGAAGATAATTTGCAAATAACATTTCAAAAATAAAATTATGGGAGGCCTAATATAAGCACTGTGCTCCTAAACAGCTCTCTTAGGAATAAACAAAAGAATGAACGAATGAATGAATGAATGAATGAATGAATCAATCAATCAATCAATAGATAAATAAATATATAAAAGGCTTCCAGGCATCCCTTCCAAACCCAGCCATTAACTCCTTCTTTTGGTGCAAGTTCAAAATGTTAACACTACTGTTATTTTTTGTGTTTGGCTTTTCTGAGATCCACTTCAGATAACTAAGCCTGAAAATAAAGAGTTTCTAGGAATAATGTAATAAATGAACCATCAATTCTTTATTTTAACAAGATAATATCTGCAGCAAAAACATTGCTTTCCATTTCAGCAATGAGGTCATGGAAGAAATAATTTCACCTAGTAATTTCCATGGCTCAGGAATTAGGAAAGCCAGAAGGTCTGAAATTGAAGTTATGTAATGCAATGAAAAAATACGATTATGTTCTGCTCACAATATGATTTTTGAAAAATAGCCATTATGGGAGCTAAATATCGATTTGGATGGGGTTTTAATGGTGGAAATAAATGTATATGAGCAGATTTTTCACAGTGCGCACACATTCTCAGAATTCTGAAAGAAACCTGTGGGGCAGAGAGAGGATTTCAGCAAGAAGCTGTCCTTCTGTAGTATCATGCTTGCCAAGACAATTTGGAATGACATAAGTTTCTAAACTGCCAAGAATAAATTTAGAAAGAATGATGCCTTGAATGTTCAAAAGTACTGTCATAAATGACTTTTTCAGAAGTTTTGGACTCCTCCAGTTTAAGAGACCCTAAAATTGGCTCTCTGGGCCCAATTCAAAGCTGATGCTGAGAGTGGAAATACTTCCTTGTAAACTCAAGGCATTTGCACATTCAAAGTGTTAGATCAACACTGTTCTTTTAGAACAGAAGTTTAAAGAATTTGAGATGAGTAAGCAGACTTATCTTTCTCAGTTTAATACCTTTTCAGTTGCTTTAAGAAAAAAAACAAACCAGCTTAATTTTTATTATTTTAGTTTGTAATTATGGCAGGAAAAAGTATAATTACCTTAATTTTATTAAAAACTAATAAAAATGTTTTTAACATTGCCTTCAGTTAGTCCATGTGAAGATCTAAGACAAGACAGGTGTTAGAGTTATAGAAGTCCAAGTACCTTTTTGTTTCTACAACTGAGGAACCTTGAACAATGAGAGCTCCCTCATCGCTGTGCTACATCACAGTCTGCCTTCAGTGTCTCCACGTTTGTTGAGTTTTAAAATATTAGTATTACTGTTGACAGATTGGCCTGACTGCATGATGTTCCAGCTCTTTTTGTACCCCAATTCTTTGTAGAGTTGTAACATGGATAAACATAGTTTTCACAGAAGAAACCTTGCACTACTTTCTTATTCTTCCATAAATTTCATCGATGTATATTTTAAGTTAAATTCCCAGACAGGCCTTAGCTTTGTAAGAGTTTGGTACTAAAGCTCAGTATTTCTACCACTAGTAACAGTATATATCTTGCCCAACATCCAGTTGCTTGTGAGTCTCCAAATGGAGTACTGAAATTTTTTTTTTTCCTCTGTAGTGTTGCAGCTTTCCTCACTGTTATTTTTTTAAAACATTCTGCACTTGTTTGGAGTAATATATAAATCACAACTTCTTGTTCATCTGTTTCTTCTATTTTTCTATCTTCAGCTTCACAAAATATTTTGGAAGTTCTCTCTATGCTTAACAATCCACTATGCGCATAGGCCCTAGAACAGAATATAAAATATAGAATGTATGTCAACAGATTATTTATGACTCCTCAAATAAAATGGTGTGTTATCACTAACAGCATGATCATGCTGCCTCCTACAGTCCACCAAAGATTTTTCCCTACTTTGAAGGTTGATTTACTTGAAAACAGAAATGGGGACTTGAATATCTAAATATTTTCAACGACAGGTTCCATTACATGCAAGAAACTACAGTCTGTGGAAAAGCAGTTCCTACCTAATATTTCATATTGTATACTTTACCACTAAAGGACTTCGATGCATGTGTTTGCTGTGCTTTGTGAGTCATTTTGATTAGAGAGTACCAGGGAATATACGTGTCATCAAAAGACAATATTACAGTTATGTCTCTATTCCCTTAGCCAATTTTTGTTTAGATGACAATGTAATTATTTTGTTTCAGAATAATTAGGATTACATTAAAATATCAAGTGGTGAATTCATCACACTTCTGTCCTGACAAGTGCTTGAATTCATGAATGACAAAACAATTAATTTATTCTAGTCACCCTGATATTATTTTTATCTACAAAATAGTTTTGTCCACAAGAAACACAATGTAGGTGCTATAAATAAATTTGATAATTGAAGAACATCAAACATTTGAAATACAACTCAAATACAAGTATTTGAATTCAATGTCTTTTAAATATAAATAAGAATATTTTAGACTCAAATTAAAATCCCACATTTTATTTTGGCATAATATTCTGGAATATGCAACCAAAAGAACCCTGATGATTCTTTCTTCCTATTGCTTGAAAGAGTTATGTCTCAAGTTAGAATACATACTCATTAACAATGCAAGTGAGGCAGCTATAATAAGCTTATTTATTTCACCTGTCAGGGTTAGGATTTTTTTTACCTCCTTCCTACAAGTTACTGAAGGCTAGCCCAGAACTCAAAATGCTTTCACTTAATGCAGCTGGGATCAGTTTTACTTAATTTTTGTCATTAAAATACACTAAACTATTGCTTAAACAGTTGACTTCATGCCTAAACTATTTAAGGATTCTAGGGACAATTTTTGAATGTGACTCGTGTAGATTAGCTGTGTTAAGAAAGCTCTACAAATTACATAAACGGATTAATTTACAGAACTTTTCAGAGGGTCATACAAAAATCATACATGATGGATCATACTCCCTCTTTTGCTCATGCTTATTTAAGCCTTCCCCTGGAGAAAATTTGTCATTAAAACTGTCATTAAAATTGCTTTTCTACTGAATAAGGCAGACAACACAGTAGCTTAGATTCCTATCCACTTCACAAGAAATTAGATATGTCAGTGTTAACTAAGTCTGTGGGAAGAATAGAATAGGGGCATTTTTCTAACTCACAGAGCCAAATTCAGCTCTGCAGCATGATGGCACAGATAAAAAATTATTTCTTCATTGGCAGTTGTAAGGGATTGGGGAAAGGCTGACCGAAGACCAGGGTTTCATGACTGTAAATACCCAGGAGAATGTAGTTCCTGGGACAAGGCACATCATCAGACTGCAGCTTCTGGCTATTACTTCACCCACTGAACATTACCATCAGTTCAATGTGGATTCCCTAAATACAAGCCAGGGCGTTCCCCCTTAAGTAGTTTGTTAACCATCTCACCTGCTTCTTATTAATTCCCAGCTTACCCAGTTATGGTTTATTTTGTAGGCTGCAAACAGCTCCCTGAGACGAATCACAGTGCATGAATGAGGCATCACAGTAACCATTTTCTTGCTACTCCCACTATTTTGTTTAGCTTTTTTAAATGTACAGCATGTTGAGTTCCAAAAATTATACTCTTTTCTCTTCAAAAGTACATTAAAGGCAATATTTGTGTCAAGCCAGCATAGCCAGCTGTTTAATTTGCCACAAAAACCTAAGAAACTCTTCAGTATGTATCACCATTAAAGTTGCAATAGACAGATAGCAAGGAAACGGAATACTATAAATCTTGTGGAACAGGAAGCTACTTTTCTGGGGAATATGTAAATCCCTTTCACTACTTCATTACTCTGAACAATGATCATTTAGATTTAAAACCAGATATGTTAAGCAATTAATGACAATAATCTTTAGAGCTTTCCAAAAAAGAAAAAAAAAGAAGAAAAAAGCAAGTCTTTACCAGTCTACTGTCACATATATAGGCAAATTAATCCAAGTGTGGAATGACAGACAGAGGTATCATAATTCAGCAGTTAGTGTCACAGACTGATTTTGCAGTCAGGACTCTACTGAATGTAAAGTCATCATGGAATCATGGAATCATGGAATCATAGAATCATAGAATTATAGAATGGTTTGGGTTGGAAGGGACCTTAAAGATGACCTACTTCTGCCCCCTAGGGCAGGGACACCTTCCACTAGACCATGTTGCTCAAAGGCCCATCCAACCTGGCTTTGAACACTTCCAGAGATGGAGCATCTACAGCTTCTCTGGCCAACCTGTTCCAGTGCCTCACCACCCTCACAGTGAAGAATTTCTTCTTTATATCTGATCTAAATTGACCTTCTTTCAGTTTAAAGGCTATTACCCCTCATCCTATCACTATCTGCCCTTATAAAAAGTCCCCCTACAGCTTCATTGCAGGCCCCCTTTTAGGTACTAGAAGGCTGCTACAAGGTCTCCCCAGAGCCTTCTCTTTTCCAGGCTGAACAACCCCAACTCTCGCAGCCATAGGAGAGGTGCTCCAGCCCTCTGAGCATCTTTGTGGCCCTCCTCTGGACCCTGTCCAACAAGTCAATGTCTTTCTTGTTGGGAGCCCCAGAACTGGATGCAGTACTCCAGGTGAGGTCTCCCTTGACCTGCTGGTCATGTTTCTTTTGATGTAGCCCAGAATACAGTTGGTGTTATGGGCTGCAAGAGCACATTGTTGGGTCATGTTGAGCTTCTCATCAACCAACACCCTCAAGTCTTTCTCCACTGGGCTGCTCTCAATCCATTCTCCACATAGCTTGTATTTGAGCCTGAGATTGCTCCAACCTATGTGCTGGACTTTGCACTTGGCCTTGTTGAACTTCATGAGCTTTGCATGGGTCCACCTCTGAAGCTTGTCAAGGTCCCTCTGGATGGCATTCCTTCCCTCCAGCATGTCAGCTGCACCACACAGCATTGGCAAACTTGTTGAGGGTGCACTAAATCCATGTCACCAGCAAAGATATTAAACAACATCAGTCCCAATAACGACCCCTGAGGAATGCCACTCATCGCTGGTCTTCATTTGGACATCAAGCTGTTAACCCCAAGCCTTTGAGTGTAACTATCCAGACGATTCTGTATCCACCAAGTAGTCATCTGTCAAATCCATGTCTCTCCAATTCAGAGATGAAGATGTTGTGTGGGACAGTGTCAAATGGTTTCCATAAGTCCAAGTAGACGTTGTCAGTCACTCTTCCCTTATCCACCCACAATGTAACTTCATCATAGAAGGCCACCAAATTTGTCAGGCATGATTTGACTTTAGTGAAGCCATGTTAGCTGACACCAATCACCTCCTTATTTTCCATGTGCATTAGCATAGTGTCCAGGAGGATCTGTTCCATGATCTTGCTGGGCACAGATGTGAGACTGATTGGCCTGTAGTTCCCTGGGTCTTCCTTTTTTCCCTTTTTGAAAATTGGAGATATGTTTCACATTTTCCAGTCAGTGGGAACTTCACTGGCCTGCCATGACTTCTCAGACATGATGGGTAGTGGCTTAGCAACTTCCTCCACCCATTCCCTCAGGACCCACAGTTGCATCACAAAATGAATGAATAGCAGAATGGCTGAGGTTGCAAAGGACCTCTTGAGATTATCTGGTGCAACCCCCTCATCAGATCCCATGGACTTGTGAACCTTCAGGTTCCTTAGATGGTCGTGAACCTGATACTCCCCTACAATGGGCAGTTCTTCATTCTCCCAGTCCCTGTCTTTGCCTTCTGCAACTTGGGCAGAGTGGTTTGAGCACTTGCTGAGGGAAAAATGTTGTTGAGTACCTCAACCTTCTCTATATCATGGGTAACCAGGTCTCTTGTTTCCTTTTGGAGAGGGACCACATTTTTCCCAGTCTTCCTTTTATCATCAATGTACTTGTAGAAGCTTTTCTTGTTGCCCTCAACATCCCTGGCCAGATTTAATTCTGTCAGGGCTTTATCTTTCCTAACCTGATACCTGGTTGCTCAGACAACTTCTCTGTATTCCTCCCAGGCTACCTGTCCTTGCTTCCACCCTCTGCAGGCTTCCCTTTTGTGTTTGAGTTTATCCAGGAGCTCCTTGTTCATCAATGCAGGCCTTCTAGAATTTTTGCTTGACTTTGTCAGGATGCATCACTCCTGATCTTGGAGGAGGTGGTCCTTGAAAATTAACCAGCCTTCTTGGGCCCCTCTTCCCTCCAGGGCTTTATCCCATGGTACTCTACCAAACAGATCCCTAATAGGCCAAAGCCTGCTCTCCTGAAGTCCAGGGTTGAGAGCTTGCTGTGTGCCCTCCTCACTGACCTAAGGATCTTGAAATCCATAATTTCATAGTCACTGCAACCAAGGCTGTCCTTGAGTTTCACATTCCCCACCAGCCCCTCCTTGTTGGTGAGAACGAGGTCCAACATAGCATCTTTCCTTGTTGGCTTCTCTATTACTTGGAAAAGGAAGTTATTAATGCATTCCAGGAACCTCCTGGATTGCTGTCTTGTCCCTCTAACAGATACCGTGACAAAGTCCCCCATGAGGACCGGGGCTTGTGAATATAAAGCTGCTCCTCTCTGTCTATAGAGGGCTTCATCCACTCAGTCTTCCTGGTCGGTACCTTGTAGCAGATACCCACTATAATGTCACCTGTCTCTGCCCTTCCTTTAATCCTGACGCATAAGCTCTCAGTCAGCTCCCCATCCATCCCCAGGCAGAACTCCATGCAATGCAGCTTGACATAGAGGGTGACACCCCCTCCTCATTTCCTTGCCTGTCCTTCTGTCATGGACAGAGTCATGCACTTCACTCACAAGAGAGAAGGAACAATATATTTAATTGATATACGATTACAAGTTGACAAAATTCAATGGTAAATGCCACAGTGGTTTAACAAGATTCAATGGCAATGTACACTTGATTATTTACTGTCTAGAGAACAGGGTCAGACAAAACCATTAGGAAGACACTTCCATTGAGTTGTGAGGTTCAAAGAGGACCCCCTAACATTCTGAACTCCTTTTCAGAGAGGATTCTAAGTTCGGCTGGATCCAGACTTAGTCCCAGACTTGGTCAACAGTTTATGTCTAAAGGACTATATATGCACAATCAATCCTTTATATCATTTAGCTAAGATTACAAAGTTTCAGTGTGCTTTTCACTTACCAAGTATCTGACACAATACGGGTTCTCTCAGCCTCAAGGAGTAACCTTAAGGGGTGTCCCTACTCAAGGGAAGATCCTGGCATGCAGCCTGCTGCTGTGCAGGAGTGCTCAATGGGCTCTGCACTATCCACTATTTATGGAGTAAGATGGTTGACTTATAGCCATATTTGCATACCAGCCATGTTTTGGTTGGTGCATGCTCAACTAGCCCTCAGTTGTTCAGCAAGATTTATAGGCCGTACCTATTGTGTTGTTATCTGTCTCCACAGAGTCCAACTTAAGCGATATGCAACCATCATGACCGTCACTGGTGGCTATTGCTCAAGCAGATGATGAAGGCGAGCACACTGCCACATTTTCCTAAAAAAACTGTATCTTTTCATTCCAACGCTCCAGTCATAGGAGCCATCCCACCATGTCTTCGTGATGCCTATTAGATCATAACCCTGCAGTCACCACATGTCTCTAACTCCTCTTGTTTATTCCCCATGCTAGGTGTGTTTGCATTTAAGTTGGGCCCCCAATGGAGCTGACGTACTGGCTGGAGTGGCTGGGGCTCCTTTGTACTGCTCTTCAGGTGCCCTCCTTCTGATCTGTGATCCTTCTCCAGGCTCTGGGCATCTACTGTTGGCACTGGCATCAAATTGGTAGGAGTGGGATAGACTGAGGTTCTGCTCCTCTGGCCACTTAAATTTAAAGCCCTCTTCACCTGCTTGGCAAACCTATGACCAAAGATGCTGTTATACTTCTCTGACAGATGGACTGTCATCACCCCCCAGTAGACCAGGTTTCTTAAAAAGAGTCCCATGATCTAAGTAGCCAAACCCCTGGCTGTGGCACTACTCCTGTAATCAATTGTTAATTCACCAGATTTGACCAGCCCATTCAAACCCCTTCTGTTTGATCGGGAGGACTGATGAAAAAACTACCTGTGTTCAAGAGTCCCTGATTGCCACTCCCAGGGCTCTATAATCCTTCTTGATACTCCTCAGATTGCTCCTGGCTGTATCACTGGGGGTCACATGAAACAACAGCAGCAGATAACAGCCAGCAGACTGTATGAGGCTTGGTAGTCCCTCAGTGACACCCCTGATATGAGCCCCCGGTATGCAGAACAATTCTCCAGAGGGTGCATCAGGTTGGCAAATGGGTGCCTCCACACCTCTCAGAAGACAGTTGCCTATTACTATCACTCATTGCTACTATCATCCTTGGTATGTCTGTAGATAATGCCAAGGTAAAGCAACATTCAATAATTCCATTGCTCATATCCCTGTAGAAATTAAAACACAAAGAAACTTATCCCTGTCACACTGGAAATAACAGAATAAGGATGTAACGTTCCTTGATAATTACACTTATCTGTTACCATATGAATTGGAATTGGAATTAGAAATGTATGTTATAAAACAGTCACTGAGATTATACTTCCACTGTATCAGAAGAGAGACTAACATCCATTGCACATATGGATTTTTAGTACTTTGGGTACTATGTGGAATTGCCAAGTGAGGGTTTAAATATGCACATTTTAAGGTAAAATCTTGGAAATATAAAATGATGCATGCAGAAACAAGATGACACAAATTGCAGACATTTTGTGAAGATAAGAGATTTCCTTGTGCTGTACACTTAATTGGTTCAGCATGATACTATATATGTCTTCAGATGTTCCATCACAGAAATATTACCCATATTTTTTTCAGTTTAAAAATAGGCATTTTCAAATAAAACATATTTGCCTTCATGCTCAAGAAGAATAAAATAGAGCAGTTCCTTCTTACAGAAAATCCTGTTGATTTTTTTAATAAAGTTCTTGCTGAGGAAAACATTCAATGAATAATTAGCTCTTGTAGTGGGGAAGGGAAAACCTAAGCAATGTTTGCTAATCTAGTGTAGTCAAAAATGACCTAAATCACTGAGGGTTAAAAATGGTTTTAATCTTCTTTCTTTTACTCCCTAAGCAAAACAACAATAAAAACCACCTGTAGCACCATATTGGGTGGTCCTCCCCAATATTTTTTACAGCTATTAAAATCATATAACCTAGGGAAGTGCATAATAACCATTATTAAAAAAAGAATTGCTATAATCAGTTACAAAGATTTTTTTCTGTTTTAACTATCAATTTGACACAATTTTTAATCCTTAAGAACAATATAATTTACATTTTTCCCCATTTCACTCTATACTAGGTTCTGAGAAATGCATGTAAATGTATGAGGAAGTGGGGACGTTTCATGAAACTGCCCTGCTAGTTTATACTTTTAAATAATTAGATATTATGTCACATACACCATGATATTTAAAAGGATACTAGGATGTTTTTATTTACTGAGAAGGTTGCCTAATATGAGAAATGTGACTGCTTTTACTGTACTCACATATTATGACTCTTACATAGCACGGTTTGTACAGCCTATGTTTCATGAGTTACTTTCTTTAAACTCCTTTAAGAAAAAAAAATCTCACATGTCCAAACAACAGCAAATGTTAGAATGCTTCTTCTCAAAAACCTCTCAGCTTCTTCACCTGCCTACATTTCATATCCTTTATGAAGTTCTTTAAAAAATTGTTCATAAATTCTGCTTTTGAGGACAATGCATTCAAGGTCACATTTTTCTTGGCATGGTCTTCTTTCTAACATGGCTTGAAGGCAACTGAAATTAGCTACAACTCTTATTAGAATAGTTAAATATACACAAATAACCAAAAACATACAAATAAAGTTTGAAAGTTTTAGCAAGTTCTTTGTAGTAACTTGGTTTTTCATTCAGTATAAGATTAAATGACTACCAGATAATTTAGTATAAGCCTTATCTGCTAGATATAGAGATGTACAGAGTTATAAGGGATGGGTTTGTTTTGGGGTTGGGTTTGTTGTTTTTTTAATATATACAGTGGTTTAAACTCCATTGCTTCTATATTTCTATGTATGCAATCCCCAAACTTCAAGTCATACATCCAAGCTTCTTTGGCATTTTCCTACTTTCACAAAATGGTCCATATAGCTTAATGTACATTGTACCAAGTAATGAAGGTGTTGTGTCGCAAAAGCTTTTATACAACACTGGGTGACTGCATGGAAACACCAATAATGATCATGAACTACAAATAATCTTCCCATTCTCTCCTCACTGGACAACCTCAGTTATCTGGGGATTTCATTTTTCTGTTGTGGTTTTTTTCCCCAGAACAGAACTATTTCTTACTTTTTTGTGTTTTCCTGTTGTCCTGGTTTCAGCCGGGATAGAAATGGTTTTCTTCACAGAAGCCAGTGTGAGGCTGAGTTTTGGATTTGAGATGAGAAACTGTTGACAATGTGCTGATGTTTTGGGTTGTTGCTGGCCAGCCAAGGACTGCCCAGCTCCTCACCCCACCCCACGGGCGAGCAGGCTGGGGGTGCCCGGGGAGCTGGGGGGGGCACAGCCAGGACAGCTGACCCAGCCTGGCCAGAGGGGTATGCCGGACCATACGGCGTCAGGACCAGTACATGAACTGGAGTTGGCCGGGGGGTGGGAATCACTGCTCAGGGACAGGCTGTCGATTGCTGGGTGGTGAGCTGTATTGGGCATCACATGTTCTTGTACATATCAATTATATGGAGCAGCAGATCTGACTACCAATGAGAGTAAATGTTCCTCAGGGGAGTGAGTGAGCGGCTGCGTGCGGCTTAGCTGCCGGCTGGGGCTGAACCACGACACCTATATTTATATTTTTATTAATTAACTTCTCCTTCTTCAGGAAATCCAACATATGACCTAGTTTCTGTGGTCCAAATGAATTCCCAGAAATCCTTTCTACAGACCTTTCTTCATTAAGATTTAAAAAAGAATTGCATTTCCCTTAACAAAGACTCAAGATTTATGGCAACTGTTCATGGATAAACCCAAACTGCATGAAATTTCTTGCAGAAGAAGAAAATTTATTGACATAATTTCCTATTTATTATCTCTCTAATTCACCTGGCACACCTTCTTGGAGTCCATCACATTTTCAAAGTTGGAGTCATTGACACTGTTCAGAATATGTTTCCTGGCTGATTCAGTCTATCAGTTATGAATTATTGGACCTCACACCTGTTCTCCTGTATGAAATATTAATTCTGCAGCTCCTTTGGATATTCTAACCACATTTTTGATACTGGAAATGATTCAAAGAAATGACAAAGCTGCCTTGCAGTGATTCTGAAGATTGCTGGAGTCTGAAAACAAACCTTTTGCCACCCTGTTTCCACTGCTTGTGCCACCAGTGATGTAAGTAGTAGTGCCATCCTAAATATTGCTTAATTTGCAAGAGTATATCATAGCTGTTTGACATCTTGGACAAAATGAGCTTCCCCTGAGTACCACTTCCATTGCGTTCAGCATACAACCCACCACCTGCAACTACTGTTTTTTTCTACCTTTATTAACATGAAAAGTATGATTCTGCTACAAGATTAGGAGACAGAGAACAAGGTGCATGGACAGACAAAAGTAAAATAAAGACCCCTATCTTAATTATCAGATAAGAAACTATGATATTTAGGACTACCTGAAGAACAAATATATATTGACCTTTAACATTTCCTTAAAGAAAACAATTTCTTTAAGAAGGAGACAGATTACTTTCACCAGTCTTAGAAACTTCTTTTTCGTGGCCTACCTTCAAAACAGAAAGATTGTGACACATTTCCTTTTATGCTCAAAGTTAAGACATAGAAAGTATCAAAACAGGATAGCTTTGTCTGAGCTTAATTTTCTGATCAGAAGAGAGGATGCTATGATGTTACAGAATTTACATCACAAAAGATGATGGAGATCTTAGTTTGATTTTTGGGAAGCAAAAATGATGCCTTTGTTTACGCATTTCTTGTTTGCTCTCTGCTTCTCTCTCCTCTCATCTCCCTTCCACCAAAAGAATTGCTGCAGTGCTTTCAATAATCTGAAAATAGACCAAAGCCAAAAGTTGTCATTTTGTCATTGCTAATGTATATGGAGAAGAGCTCAAATACAATCATGAACCTATTGAGACAGTATTTGATTTATAGTCAATATAAAATACATAACCATGAGATGAGAGGATCCAGTTAGTATAATCATTATTATGATGCTTCCTGGATGAGCTCCTGACAGTAGGAATATAAGGAACACACTAAATTCTCTCAGGAATGTCAGTATCTTATCCATATCTGTAACTTTCCCCCATAACTGTGTGCCCCAAAAATATCCTTTTTAACTACCCAGGACACATGTAATCCTTCGGCATTTTGCTGTTTCCCATATGGTAACCTATATGTAGGCTTTTGTATTTCTTCAAGTATGAGAGGGAATATAAATGAGATCAATGACGGGAAGATTTGCAAGGACATCATTACATAGTTTATTTTTCTTTTCCTTTTTGTATAATTTATGTAAGAATATATAATAAATGCTTTGAAAATATTTACTTAGTAAGAAACAAAAAGCACATCCATGTTGCTGGTGATATAATGCCAAATATTTTTCTTTATTGTGCTAATGGAGAAAAGTAAGAGCAAAAAATTAACGGATTCTCTTAAAATCTGCAGGCAAGATTTTCTGATCATCTTATTTGCACTGCTATATCCAGTTATTCCTGATTAGTTTTATCAAAAATCAGATTGTAATAGGTATTCTTGTGTAACAGTTGCATGTCTAAGTCCAAGTAGAAAGGCTAGCCTCACATCCCTTGTTCTGCAGGCAATTTATGCAAGAAATTTTTCACAGATACAGAGCTGCTCTGTGATCTGATGTGCTGTTGAAGGAGCCTATGTTTTCTAAAGCCACAGAGAGTTGTCTGTGTCATGTATGCATGTACCAGATGGAACAAATCACAGAAAGATACACAGTTTATTTAATATACACTACAGTGCTTTGGTATTTTTTTACTTGTTGTATGCTGAGAAACACTACTGAACATATAGAGCCCTGTCCAACAGGCTTTGATTTCCAGGCAATAAAAAATTGCAACTATTAGCATTTAAAAGTAATAATGGTATGCACAACCCACCTGAGGGTGAGACTGTAATTCTAATATAGCATCAGGTTAAGGCATTGTGAAGCAGCTTGATTATATGACGTGTCATATACAGGACACTAACGCAGATTCAATTTGGTCCTGGGTGATGGCGATAAACATTGTACAGTCAGTAAAGCTTTACATAAGAAGCTCCCATCTTCAGGCACAGGCAAGAGTCACATACGAACCTCAAGGAACACTGCTATACCTGTAAGAACAGATCCTTCAGAAGAGTTGGGCACTGTGAAGTGTCTGTCACTTAAACACACTTCACTAAATATATGAGCAGAGGAACATTGCTTTACGTGACCTTGATTGATGTATCCTATACCTCCATTTCAATACAATTTAGTACAGAATAAAAATATTTTACTTTCCTCCAGGGAAAAAGTGAAAAAGAAGAAAAAGGCCAGTCTACACTTCATGGGTTTTATGAAGTGAACTTTTAAAACAAAATAATCAAGAAAAAGTGTTGAATATTAACCTTTAAGAAAGAAGAAGAGTGTTAAATTTTTAACCAAAACTGAAACAAGACTCTTTTGATTATATATAAATACTCCTAATATTACAGAATCACAGAATCACAGAATCATTAAGGTTGGAAAAGACGTTTAAGATCATCAAGTCCAACCATCAACCCAACACCACCATGCCCATTAAACCATGTCCTGAAGTGCCTACTGCCTTTCACAAGGAGAGACCTGTTTTCATTGCCTACAATGAGGTGTGCATACCTGAATTAGGCAGCATAAGCTTCACTTAGAGGAGACAAAGAAGCACTTTGGTGTGTTTCATTTATCTGAGATGTCTGCTTGGAGAGTGACTGACTTAATCCTTAAGCTGCATTGCCTAGGAGCTAGCTCAGGTGTCTTCCGTGTAATGTCTATTTTTAGATGGATTCTGTGATTCTGTCTATACATTTTTTTAACACTCCCAGTGATGGTGACTCCACCACCTCCCTGGGCAGCCTGTGCCAATGCTTGACCACTCTCTCAGTAAAGAAATTTTTCCTAATATCCAATCTAAACCTCCCCTGGAGCAATTTGAGGCCATTTCCTCTTGTCCTACCACTACTTACATGGGAGAAGAGACCAACACCCACCTCACCACAACCCCCTTTCAGGTAGTTGCAGAGAGCAATGAGGTCTCCTCTCAGCCTCCTCTTCTCCAGACTGAACACCACCAGTTCCCTCAGCCGCTCCTCATCAGGAGCTCCAGACCCCTCACCAGCTCCGTTGCCCTTCTCTGGACACACTCCAGCACCTCAATGATCTTCTTGTAGTGAGGGGCCCAACACTGAACACAGGATTCGAGGTGCAGCCTCACCAGGGCCCAGTCCAGGGCCACGATCCCTGCCCTGCTCCTGCTGGCCACACTATTGCTGATACAGGCCAGGATGCTGTTGGCCTTCTTGGCCACCTGGGCACACTGCCGGCTCATGTTCAGCCGGCTGTCAACCAGCACCCCCAGGTCCTTTTCCGCAGGGCAGCTCCCCAGCCACTCCTCCCCAAGCCTGTAGCGTTGCATGGGGTTGTTGTGGCCAAAGTGCAGGACCCTGCACTTGGCCTTATTAAACCTCATACAGTTGGCCTCTGCCCATCGATCCAGCCTGTCCAGATCCCTCTGCAGAGCCCTCCTACCCTCCAGCAGATCAACACTCCCACCCAATATTCATATTAATATGAAAGGCAATCAATAGAGAGTAATATGATGCTAAGACATCATTGCTTTAGGATACCTTTTTCGTGGCATGATTTCCATGAAGCATGTAGAAAGTTGTTGCAAGATACTCTGAATTTCCTCATTTCCCTGTGATTAATTTTTCCTGAAAATATTTTGCCTCATGCTAAAGGTAAGATATATTTCATTAATCTTTTTTCGTTTTAGGTATACCTATAGACTGCTCTTATGTGCATATATACACACGTAAGTCTTTCTTTTCCCTTTTGAAGATAATTATCTATGTCTGTTTTGAAGCAAATGTCTCTATAACAGTAAAATGCAATCTGTTAAAATTAAAGTGACTTGATCTACATACATAGTCTCAGACTTGTAATTTATTGACATTTAAATCTACATTTTTAAAAAATTATGCATTTAAAAAAGAATTTTTCTGAAATTGGTGATAGAATATTTGAGAAAATTTTATCAAGTTTTAGAGAAGACATGCTGTAAGGTGAATAGCTTGATTTTATTCTTGTTTAGTCATGTTTACTGCCTTGTCTACAGCTTCCTGTTGGGGGTCTTTCCAAATAAAGCATAGGGATCCTACTTTACCTTCCCTCTTCCTGTACTTCCTAATATCTGTCAAAGTCAGCTACCAACTGTGTCACTACCATGTATAACACCTCTGCTCTTACATCATAGTGGCCTACTGGAGCGCACAAAACTTCTGCTTCCTTGGGTAGATTGAGAGCAGGACAAAATTAAAGTATGTCTCACCAGCTTTTCATACTCTTCATCTTCCCTAAACCATTAACTCAACGTCTCTGCTAGAGACCTTCTAGGATGTTGTTCTTAGTATTTCTTCTCCTAAACCCCTGTTGTGGTTTACCCCCAGCCAGCAACTGAGCCCCACACAGCTGCTCACTCACCCCCACAGTGGGAGGGGGTGAGAGAAT
>NW_010511210.1:0-9000 GCF_000687285.1 Phaethon lepturus | reverse complement strand
CGCCCACAAGCAGAGCAAAACAAGGAATTAATTCACCACTCCCCATAGGCAGGCAGGTGTTCAGCCATCGCCAGGAAAGCGGGGCTGCATCATGTGTAATGGTTTCTTGAGAAGACAGATGCCATCACTCTGAACATCCCTCCACCCCTTCCTTCTTCTTTGTCCCAGCTTTATATACTGAGCATGATGTTATATGGTGTGGAATATCCCTTTGGCCAGCCTGGGCCAGCTGTCCCAGCTGTGCCCCCCCAGCTCCCCGGGCACCCCCAGCCTGCTCGCCCGCGGGGTGGGGTGAGGAGCTGGGCAGCCCTTGGCTGCTCAGCAACAACCGTTGCTAACTGAAACCATGAGCATGCTATCTACATTATTTTAATCCCAAATCCAGAACATAGCCTCACACTAGATTCTATAAAGAAAATTAACTCTATCCCAGCTGAAACCAGGACAGCCCCATAAAAAATGGGCACAGAATATAATGAAGTATGAAAACAAAAACAAATATACCTAAAATGAGATCGTGTAAAAAAATGTTTTCCCCTTTTATAACAAACACAACTGCCAGCTTGTAATGCTTTGTTATCAGATTAATCAAAGAAACATTGGCAAAACAGCACTATCATTGACTTTTTATTGGTGATGTTCACTGCGTACTTGGAGTGATTCTACCTCCTCTAAACAGCAGCTTTCATCTCCATACTCGTTGCCACTCTGACTGAATGAAATTTTAAATACTCTCTGATGTGCTCAGGAAAGGCAGGGGAACTATTATTTACAATAAGAACATTTTAATTCAGCTGTGGAAAGATAATCTAACAACTGATTAAGGAAACTTGCTTAGGGGATTTTATGTGCATAGTTTATCATCTCTGGTAGCATTTAGCAAGGTGGAAGGTGTGAGTCTAACCAATGCTGTTTCAAGGAATTGCCAGGAATACTGTACACATAGCTGGCATATCACCAGGACCAGGGAGTTGTTTCTGGGTTTTTTTCTTCAATAAAAAAATTTTGAAGTACTTATTATACATACTTACAGGAATGATGGAAGATGAAGCACAAGAAGGCTGTACATTGTTTTATCACTTTGTAAAACAGTATTGCTATTAAAGGCTTAAATCACAGCTTTGCAGTGCAGGTAGCATAGCAGGTAATAAGTAAGAGATATGAAAGTATTGGAAACTGCAGGGAGGTACGCATGCTACTTTATATTCAGTGCACCTGTTGACTTTGTAAGGAAGATGTAGTGAGAAGATACGCTACTTTGTGAAGAACCTATAGTACTGCATACCAATGAGGCATAACACATACTGCTTTTAGCAAAAACTCCTGGAATTACAACAGGCATCAGTTTGAAGTTAGTTAAAACATGTTTCACTCATGAACACACGGCCCCAGTCACTCAAGGCATTTCTTTGATCGGGGCCTTCAGCCTACCAAAGGAGGTCCTCCATAGCTGTGGTCTGATTTTTGAAGTTCTGGTACAGAGTATAACAGACGAAGCCTAAAGTCTAAATTTCATTCTACAAAGTTATAAAGGGAAGACTAAGAAATCCAGACTCTTTTTTTTTGTAATAAACTCTAATTTAATTTGTTATTTAATGAGAAAATTGTTGTCATATGGAACCAGTCATAAACATTTCAAAATGAACACAAAAAGGAGATATTTCAAGTAGTACACAATGAAACTATTTATCTCCCTGGAGCAATACACTGTGGATGATAAAAGTGGACATGGATTGAATAAGTGACTACATTCATTTGTCAAATAAAAACCCACCTAATACTTGTATCGTATAACACCCGACTTGTTCCATGTCCTCCACCTGTCACCTGCCAGCAATCACTTCTGGACAGGGGATGCTGGGATGGATGGACTTTCAGTCTGGCGTGGTATAAACAATATTGCGCTTTTAATGTTTCTTAAAATACTAATTGGGATATAGATACTTGTCTGGAAATGAGTCACTGGATTTGTTTCTTGTTACGGTGTTACAAGAAGGCTTGAAGGAAGACTTTGCTGATTCAGGCTATTCCACAGTTGACAACATGCCATATCACCATCTGGAGATATAGTTTCACTCACAGCACTTCGCCAGGCTTTGATGGCCTTTATGTATCCAAACAAAAATGTCAACACTCAGTCCTTTGGGAATGATGATTTGAGAACCAGACAGAGCTAGGATGTTTCACTAAGATAGCTGTCCCAGCCCAACATAAAAATCATGAGCTGAGCCTGGAACACAGTTTATGTGTCTTGGCAGCTAAGGTTTTGGCAATGCATTTGTGATAAGCTGTAAACCAGTTTGTATTTGGCTATCAGTCATTGCTTGTGTTTGTTCCAGTTTTTTCAAGCCAAATTGGTGTGTTTTCCCAAGATCACCAACATACACCAAACCATGTGCAGGTCTGTGGCAAAATATCTTACATCTGCAAGAGAGGAGACTAGACATTTGTAGACAGGAGGTCTTGAAAAGTCTCTGTGTAGAGCTGAGTTGAAGTTTTCTCAAAATTCAAGGAAAATAGTTTTAATGTGTTTTAATCTCCTAATTTAGCTAAACATTTGGATAGATTTACTTAAAAATTTGGATAAATTGGTGGAATATATTCCAAAGGGTGATTAAAACACCCTCAGAAAGCAATTTTTTGTTTTAAAAATAACATATTTTCCTCAATTTCTGTTTCACCATGAAAATAAAATCAGGACAAAAATACTGGTTTCAAACAAGTCATCTTATATACAGATTAGCCTGAACCCAATACTAATCGTTACTCATGCACATGTAATTTCCAGCCAGAGAATAGTTTTTGTCTTAACTTGCTAAGTACCTGGCTCTTAAAGAGCTAACCTGGCTTTTATTTTTCCCAAATTTTGTAGAAAGATTTTGAACTAATGCATGGATTCTTAGGTTCCCCAGAACAGGTAAAATTGGAAGTAGGGAACATGGTCAAAGAAAGTTAGTATAAAATAAAACAAAACAGTGAGCTGTGTTTTTCTTTGCCATTACATAAACAATGTTAGATGAACTGACATTTCATGCCAGCCTTGTGGACTAAAGTAATGATAAATGGAATTGCCTGAATTATCTTACTTCAGGATGAGATGAACTGTTCCCTGAAAGTCCTGCCTTCACCACTCCTTTCACTTTTAAAATTCAAGAAAACCAAGTAGTTATATTCTTCACTACATTTTTTAAATTTCTGAAATGTAAAGTTTTATTTTCCTGAGTATAATAAAAACAAAAAGGAGGTCATTTCCACAATTGCCAGCAGTAGGAAGTATTAATCCATTTCACATTGCTGCTCCATTTCACTTCGTCCTATTGCACATATGCCATACAGTTAATTTATACGGATTAGCCATATTTCCAGCATCTCCATCTGGACAGTCAGATGTCCAGAAATGGTAGACTGCCATCGGAAGCTGCAGAATTGGTAAACCCACATTTGCCTGGTGCAAAAATTCCTGATTTTACCTTGGTGAGCTCTGATATTAAATGATGGTTTTGGCTCTGTCTGCACACTGTTTTTCCAACTCATATCTAGCCAGTCTGCCTGGCACTGAGTGAAATTGCCATGAGGGCAAATAGCAAACATAGATTATGGACAAGAACATACAGCCATGCCAATGCAAATGCCAAAGCCAGTCATACCATAACTATGGTATTGCTTGGATCTAGGCAAAGAGCTATCCAGAGAGACTGGGACACCCTTTAGCTTTTAGTGTCTGTGACTGTCTTTAGAGGAAAGACTCATTTAGTAGCAGCTGTTGACAGATTACCACAGAGCAGAGTTCGGATTAAAAAGTGAAAAACTAGTGCACAAAAGAAAACATAAAAAGCAGGTGGAACCTCTTCAAAAAATAATCTTTTGGCTAATCTACAAGTATCAGAACTGTCTTTATAGGCACCATATATAACTTGTGGGTTTGTAAAGAACAGTCCCAAACCAGCTGGACCAAACTAATGACTGTCTGGAATAGCTGGAATATATCAATGCTACGGTATGGAGGTATAGATAGCTAAATCTTTATTTTGTCCCATAAAATTACTGGATCAAACTGTAAGTTTGAATAACTGAGCCAGCACCATAGATTTAATCCAGTTTGTTTGCTAGTATGGTTGATCTAGATGAAAGTTTGCACTTTTGGAGCACAAAGGTTTTATTGTATACCATGTATCACCAAGGATCTCAAATAAAGAAGGGAATTTTCAAGCCTATTTATGATCACACTGTATTTCTGATGAGGTCATTTAGAAAATACAGTATTTTGAGTAGCTTAGTTTGAGGAACAGCTCAGAATGAAGCTGAAGCAGCTGCAGTCCTTCTGAAAACTGAAAAAAAAAAATTGTTTGGGGATACATTGTAAAATAATTTGGCGTCCACTGCAGAGCAGACTCCTAATACCAATTTCATAAATGTAAATATTCTAATCCCAGAAGTGCTGCACTGACCTTTCATATTGATTTTGTTCACTTTGCCAGGATTTTGAGAAAATATGAACCGTGAAGTTTGAAATACAGTGCTACATTTCTCCACTTCAAAAGCAATAACAGTCACTTTTAAAATGTAAAACCTCTCTTGGGACAAAAACTCTTCATTTATTATAAACTTTTTTTTTTTCCTTTTCTCTCCTTTCTTAAAAAAAGACATTTTAAGACATTTTCTATTTCTTCATGGGAAATACATGTAATAAGAAGGCAATGTTAGGCCTTAATGATATGACAATAAAGGGGTAACAACAGTGTGGGAAATTACCTGCATTTTCCACCCTTTCCTCAACTTGAGCACAACTTCTGCAATGCATCAATAAGACAAAAAAAGCATCTCTGAAGAGGTCTGTGATGGCACTTAGTCTTAATTGGAAACTTATTTTCATTTCTTCTGAAATCATCATTCCACAGAATGTATTTCTTTACTGGTAGAAATCATAAATGTGATTTTACAAAGCACTTTAAACCAGATAAAAATGTAATATAAAGGAGTTTCATCTTCCTATTCCACTTGATCCAGGCTAAGCAAATGACACCTCAAATGCTTTCCAGTCTTTGTTGTCTCATGTAGCATACTGTTTTATGTGTGTAAAAATTTGTCATGCAGTTTTCTACAAAGATAAAGAGCTATATAAAATTCTATATGTATCTCTCAGAGTAAAAGAAATTTACCTCATGATCTCCTAGATAAATACTTCTTTCTGGGTAAAAATTAAAGCATTGATTCTAGCTGTACCAGTGGTTCCCAAACAAATTATTTTCAGAACAGTATTTGTTATTTAGCAAAGAGATTGTGTGTATGATCAGGTTTTTTTATTATAGAGCCCTTTTTTGGTGTTAAACACAAAATAAAAACATAGAATAATAACCAGAGTATTAATTTTGTGTCTCATTATTAACAAAATTCTTCTAATTCATTCCCTTAAGTATCAAATTCTTATCTGCAGTATGTATATACAACCTTTTCATACAAAATAAAAAAGTTTAAAAAATAATTAACTGTGAGAGCTATGTGAGGGAGACATGACTCAAAGTACATGAAAGCCTATGGAAGAAAATTTGTGTTTAATGAATCGGGCCCTAAATGCAAACTCAGCAACAGACATCACTTTTCCTAGCAGTTGAGTAACAAATTGAAAGAAAGGTACAACGCAATGATTTCCAACACATACGAATCCTAAGCAGGAAAGTGTGTGTCATATTTTGCTCCTTTTTACAAACACAAGCAAGAGCAATGATGTCTACCTGACACCATTAAATAGGATGGGTTTAGTACAATGTTCTTTAACCTACCACCAGCCTATTAGAAACGTTTGGGGATATCTTTGAGATCAGCTCAAACAGGAAAAAAAAAAAAGAGATTCCAAGATTTAGAGGATAAATTTTTCATAATAAGTCTGTGTGTCATGAAGTCAAACTGATTAAGAAGGAAAATTATTCAAAAAGTGAGAATAATATCAGTATTATTCATGGCAATTTAATCTGATTTTAATATTTTTAACATGAAGCGTTGACTTTTATCCGTATTCTGTTGTTGGCTTGTGGTTTTTTTTAAACACAGAGTGGTGCCATAATGTCAGATTTGAAACCTTTTAAGGCCTGTAAAAGCTTCTGTTCTATTGAAATGTACATAGCACCTATTAATATTCTGAAAACATATTGCATAGCAAGTCTTTTTTGTGCTAGATTTTTATGAGGTATGTTAATGCTAATGGAATACAAAGTATTTCTTACATCCTTCTAATGGGGAAGCTACAGAAAAACCTGCTTTCATTGCCATGAAATCCACATGTTCATTACAAAGCCATATATTAGCATTCTCTATTTGCATCTAGACCATTGCTCTTCATACCATATCCTAAACATATTTCATCCACTCTTTGGGCCTGTTTCCTGCATGGAAACAGAAATGTTTTATTGACTTATAGTGTGGTTTGTAAATCAAGACTAACCTCCAATCTACACAAAAAAGACTGTGAATGACTTTGCAACAAAATCTACCAGAACTGAATTTTATTGCATGAAACAACTTAAAAATCCTATGGATATGACAGTAAAATATCCATCACATGAAATGGTGATTCATAAAATGAATGCCTAGATTTAAATACATAGACAGCTGTTTGACATAATGTCTTCCTCAATAAAACAGAGTTTTAGTTCAAATAGATCCTGTTTATTTCCAAACTTTGAATACTTCTGACTCAAAGTCTTCTTCATTAGCAAAGGCATTGTCTTGAGGCTGCCTTCTAAATATTTGTAATTTAGGATTGTTTAATGTATCAAACATTTATTTGTGGCTGTTGTGCTTGAAATGGGAATAGGGATGGTAATACACATGCAATTCAAAATAATATTTTTTTTTGTTTTCAGCTAATGAAGTCTCTGAAATAAACTGCAAAAAAAAGAGAAAAAAAAACAGTTTAAAAGCAATGGTACTTTTACTAATGAGATAATGGTATTGTAAGTGGCACCACTTGCTGGGTTCAAAATATCATCCATTGCACAGATAATATAGCTTCTGAAAATTAACAAACGAGGTAAAAGGAGAAAAAGCTTTACTTATTAAGGAACTAAGTTACTTGATGCATGTAGTTAAAAGCCAAAACTACAGGGAATAATTTCTGGATTTGGGCACAATTTGTTTAGAAAAGGGTTGTGAATACACCTTTATGAAATACAGCACATATTGCCTCTTCCCAGCAAACATGTTTCCAGTATTTAACAGTAACAGCTACATGGTAACATTTGAGACATTTTAAGGCATTTCTACTGTTAACATGCAGTGACCTTGAACACAAAACCCTATTCTCTTGTTTCTGAATAAAAAAATACATTACTCTGATTCATGGGAAGAAATGATGAATAAAGAGCCAAGCTTGTCTACAGCTGTTTTATCAGGATCTGTGGATCCTTAGGGATCACTGACTTTTCTGTGGTGCCTAGTTTTTACCTTAAATACATAAATGCATATCATCCAACTAGCACTGATCAAGGATGTTTGACGCCGCAGCACATAGCAAGAAAACATGGAAAACACATGCTGAAAATTACACCGAGACAATTGTGGAAAAGTCGTCTAAGAAAACCTAGTGGAAAGACCTTTAAATGTACACAGGTCCTGTGATTTCGACGCATCAAATTTCATACATGAGCTGAAAAGTGGCTCATTGCTTTCACCTTACGCACCACACCTGACTTGGAAAAAAGTTTGCAGTCTATAGTGCTGTATAGCACCTTGAGTGCGAACATTCAGAATAATAACATATTGATAATCAGTTCTGGGACCATGGAAGAAGATCAGTTGCACTCATTACTTTATGAGCATGCATATTTAAAGATAGTAATTCCTCTTGTGTTCTGACGGTATAGGTTTAGTAATGTTTGTGCCACATGGTAACTGAGTCGGTGCTGAGTCGGTACAGTTGAATTTATAACACTTTACCAAAGTCAATTAATTAAATATTTGGATGAACCTATAAGGTGAAGAGCAATAGCAACACATTTTATAGATATTTAAGCAGTTCATATATGTAAATATTGACAGAAATAACAGAAATTTATGAGGAGCAAGCTAAAACAAACAAAAAATCTTTTTGGCTTTATTATTAATAGTTCACTATTCATTTTGGTCATTTTAGCACTCCATTTTTTAGCTGAAGCAAAATGTTCTTCTCAAAATGTAGAGGTTCCCATTCTTCTTTCAAAAAAAAAAAAAAAAAAAGCGCCATTTCCACTTTTATGGCTCCTGTTTTACACAAGGAACTGAAACTTCACTTTTTGTAAAGACAAGTGCAACTCTATGAGGAATGTCAAAGTAATTTCTCAGGCCAGAGGGTTTTGAATTCAGTGTTTTGATTTGGAAAGAATAAAACATATTTTATTCTTGCTGTTCAGCAAATCACAAGGTCATATTCTCAAATGGTGAATTTTCACCAACCTTGCTGGTCCATCATGGACCTGGAACTGCATGAAGATACCCATTTCAGAAAAGACTCCAGTCTCTGCTAATGTTAAATTATGCTTAATGTGTGGTAGAAAGTTTTGTCTAATCTATTTCAACTTCAGTTTTTCACTGTGTCAAGCAACACCAAAACTCTTTGTGATTTATTTTTTTCTGAGCAAAACCAGGAAATTAATGTTACATATTAGAATAAGGACTTAGTCTGATGATTTATTTACAGGAGGAGAGGACAGAAAAGCTATAGGGTTTTTGCCTGAAATAGAAAAAGTGTAAATCAGCTAAATAAATTAGTTACTTGGTCATATTTGGAGAGTAACTCTGTAATATATGAAGTTATATCCAATATTTAATTATTATATCCACATGAATTTCATTAATTTCATTCTACCCATGAATTTCAGTCACCCATTTTCACTTCATTCATCTGTGGTGAATAGGGAAAGCTTTGGGACATGACAGGCAAAGACAGAGAAGTGTAATAACTTAAATGTGTGTGGTAGGTTGACCCTGGGTAGACACCAGGTGCCCACCAAAGCTGATCTATCACTC
>NW_010511209.1:0-17981 GCF_000687285.1 Phaethon lepturus | reverse complement strand
TTTTCCAACCTTACTGATTCTATGATTCTATAAATCTGTCCAGCTATTCGGATGCTACCTGTAGCAGCTGTAGGCTTTGTCTAACCTATCCCTTTCCCATTTGAAATTTTAACCTTTTGAAATTTTAGCCTAAACAAATCCCAGAGAATTGGGGATTTAAACAGCTTATGATCTTTTTAGTGCCTCTCACTCTTTCTGTACTTCCCATCAGGCTCCTGCCGGAGCTGTAGGGTACTATACGTAGCCATACATAATGTACAGAACGCATGGTCAGTCTAGCTATGCAACTCCCAACAAGGGCTATGTCTGCGCCTTAGAAGAACCAAGCAGAAAAATTCTAGCATCTGCCCTATTCTGTGGAGCATCTAATTACACCGAGATGGTAAACTAAGGTATTTTTTTGACCAAATATTGGATGATGTAATCACAAACAAAACACAGAATGTTTAGTTGAGTTTGAGTACAACTCTCTGTAGAACAGAGAAAGAAAATGACTGAAAAAGATCATTATAATTCAATCCTTCCAGCTGGAAAAAAGAAAATCCCTACATCCCTGAATGGACAGGATAGTGGAGTCAAAGAATGTAAGACCTAAATTACCCTGCCAGCCTAGATAAGAAATGAAATTCCAGCCGTGGAAGGTACTCGTTGCCGAGTACCTGCTGACTTGCAACTGGACACGGTTTCCCCTGTGAAGCACTGGCAGCCCTCTCATCCCGTTTGCCACTAGGAATACTAACGTACAATGAGGAACACAACTCAGGCATTTTTACATTATGGGGCTTCAGTTCTGTGACTGCCTCTGGAAATGCACCTATAAATGTCTGTGGTGACGGTGTATGGATGCCCCAGACACTTGTTTCACATTACATGGTAGGTACGTAGCCACAGATTGCATCGTCCCTGTGCCCGAATTCCTCTCCTAGCAGCTCATTCATCCCACTCATGCTCTGCTCAACATGGAGCCCAGGTAATTACAGCGTAACTGGAATCATAATGAAGGCTGCAATGCTATTTGTAGAATCTTTATGACATTATCAGATCCAATTTCCTTCCAATATTTCATGGCCATCAAGCACATAATAAACCTAAAAGAGAATGGGCCAGATCCCTAGAAGGATGTGGAAAGGATTTAAGGGCTACAAAGGTTCTTCTGATCAAAAAGGGAAATCATTAGCTGCCGCCACCTCCTCCTCCCCCCCCAGTCCAAATGAGCAGCCTCATGACTTCAGGATGCCTAGATGCAAACTTTGCGGTCTTACTTTAAAGGCTTTGTACATGCATTAAAAGCTCCCCAGACAGTTCTGCTCCCACCCATGCTCAGCAGTTTCACCATCTTGAGAGCTGAGCAGTTCACTGTTGATTTTATGGATGACTAACAGAGGTCAGAGGGTTTATGCATTGGCAGTCCCTGTAGCAAGGAACGGACCACTGTTGTTGCTCTTCTCTAACTAGCTGAGAGGAATCCCACCCTGTCTCAGGCTTTTATCCTAGCCAAACAGAATTTAAATAAATAGATACTTGCTTACTTAAATAAATAGGTATTTTCTTTGTCTCCAGCAAAGCGTGTAGTGGCTTTTTCTTACTCCCAACCAGTTTCCATCTCAATGGTTCAGGCTCCCCCCAGCAGGTGGCTCGATATACCATCCCACAGAGAAAGGAAATGCAAATCTCAGTTTTCAGCCTTGCTAAATGATTTACTACTAACATAGCTATATAAAAGGCAGTTCAATAATCACTAATTCTTCACCATTTGCACTGTTCTACTCTTTAAAAAGTGTGGTGAAGGGCATTTTTTTTGCATATCATCTTCGTGCTAGAAGATTCACAGCCACATCTGTGAGCCTGGAGAAGAGAAGGCTCTGGGGAGACCTTATCGTAGCCTTCCAGCACTTAAAGGGGGCTTATAAGAAAAATGGGGACAACCTTTTTAGCAGGGCCTGTTGCGATAGGACAAGGGGCAATGGTTTTAAAATAAAAGAGGGTAGATTTAGACTAGATATAAGGATGACATTTTTCACAATGAGGGTGGTGAAGCACTGGCACAGGTTGCTCAGAGAGGTGGTAGATGCCCCATCGCTGGGAACATTCCAGGTCAGGTTGGACGGGGCTCTGAGCAACCTGATCGAGTTGGAGATGTCCCTGCTCGTGGCAGGAGGGTTGGACTAGATGACCTTAAAAGGTCCCTTCCAACCCAAATTGTTCTATGATTCTATGACTTATTGCTGTGTGCTGAACTGTGGCACTTAACCGGGATGACTAAAACCACCCCTGAGCCTCAGCTACTTCCATTTTGGCTAGGCCCAGCCAGCTCCGTATTGGGCCTGTTCACCCTATGCTGCTTTCTGTGCAGCTCCTGAGTCGTTCTGTATTGTACCCCTCTTCACAGGGAACTGAAAGGCATGGTATGGATCTGGTGTTTTATATTCCAAGGACTAAGAGTCTAAGATTTAGACACCGCAGTACCCGAGTTTGATTTTAGGATGCAGTTCCACTTTCCTTTTCCTTTAATTTCTGCTGAAGTACTGTCTTGTGGAAATGTACTGCCTAAACAACTAAAGGGGAGAATGTTTCAAGCTTTTCCTTGTCATTTGAGACCGTTACTACCTTTATTATTCTCTGGATCGATTACATAAGCCTAATCTCCTATCTGCCCTATCTTCCTATGCAAAAATCTTCTACTAAAGCAGGCAAGTATCTTTTTCAAATGCTTTATCATTTCAGGAAAAAGTACTATCTATTCCACACATTATGGAATTTCCTTTCTAACTACAGGAACAAAAACATGTGAAAATTCCTTAAGAGCAGAAAGTAATATAAGAACAAGTGAAGGTTACTTTGGCAGAGTCAGACTAAATGATTTTATGTATATTCAGCTCTTGGCGTCTGAACACTTATATACAGTGCTCTTTAGAACAAACTCAGTCACATAAATGGAATAATACGATTTTATAACTGTAAGAAAAAATCAATCCAAAAGACAAGTAAATCTTATTTCAATTGCCATTTCTTGCTTATTGCTTCTATTACAGAACCATTGTGAGGTAATTAAAAAAAATATCTACCCATCTTGAAATTCTGTCTCAGAATAAATTGTTAGATATTATTAAAATTTTATAAAATAACCAACTGCTGAGGATCACTTTGGAATGCTTTTACACATGCCAAGTACTGGTCTCTATCTCCCGTTAGAGCAACAACCTCTGCTGTTCACAAAGTTTAGATGTTTAGGTGGTTTACAGGGAGATGGAAGAGGATATCATTTCCAGGTGAGATAGATATATATATATATGAAAAATATTTTTGTGATATTAAGTAAACAACTGAGCCATACATTAATAATGTGCCTAAGTGCCAAAAAGTGTTTGCCAATGTGCTACCTTCTCAGTAGAACTAAGCAATGACAGCTTCCTGAATTCTTGGGATACTTTTTAAAGGATGTGAGAATGAATATTTAAAAATTGCTCAGTGAATCATCATCTCTGTTTACATGAGATCAATCACAAGATACACCTAAACAGATTGCATTACAATTTATAACTTATGCAAACTTTTGCAAACAAACTTACGCAAACAAAATTTTTGTGATTTAAATTTTCAACACATTGAAAAGAAAACCATGAAAACAAGCACTTCTGCAAAATTCCCAAATACAGGATGTCTCTTTTGCTGCTGTGCAAAGACTACCGGCCCCAGGAACATCACCCCAGTGCAGAGAACAGAAATGAGAAAGGCAGGCTTTTAATCCCATTTCTGGCTGCAGTGTTTGTATGCTGTTCTCCCGGATAACAATGTGAGGAGGCAGACCCAGAGCCTGCAACATGATGAAATATTTATGCAAGTAAAACTTGCACAAATATAATTTAAAGAGCCCTTCATATCCATGGACTATCTTCTTAGTTGTTTCTTATTCATCCTTTACTATTTCTTTATAGTTCTGAATCTCTCCTACGGATCTAAACCAGATTTTTACACCCTTGAAATGAAACTGATGCCAACGTCAGGAAACACCTCCAGAGGGTTAGATCCTCAGCTAGAATAAATCAACCTGTCTTTTAACTTTAACAAAACTATATATATATACATCTGTTGAGACGCTATTGTAGAACTCCTTCCTCACTTCCTTTGCCAGTATTTTCCTTTTTAAAAATACTAAGTGTTCCTTTTTTGAAAATGTATACAAACTAACTCTGCATGGTGCCTACCTTGCCACCAAGCTGGCAGTTCACACCTTTTTCCTTGCAGCCAAAAACCATAGCTTGTTAATATTTTTACAACCAGTTCTTGCTGTTTTATCCAGGCTAACTGACAGCAGAACAATGCAGTAAGCTGGCAGTAGACGGTGCGAGATTCGGGTCTTACAAGAAACAATGAGGTGACAGGGCTATGGAATACAGGGGGAAGATGGGATATATAAAAGTTCCAGCATGAACTCCACAGGAACCTTTACCCCTTTTTTTTTTTCTTTTTTTTTTTTTTTTAATTTTCTGCTTTGGACTTTGCTTAAAGGCATTTAAATGTTCACTATGACCATGAAGCAAGTCTGCTAACCACCAGGCTGAAAAACCTATTGCTGTGTCCCAGTCCCATGCAAGTAACTCTCCTCCCTCAAGAGTCTACTATATTTCAATTAACAACTTCTCATTGCTATTACTTATACGTCCTCAAATCACTTTCTGTAATTTCTCCTGTCAGCTTCATGCTGATGTTTTTAAAATACCTGTAGACATTGCATTGATATGCCATATAACAGACCTCCTACCCAAAACATCTCCATTTAGATTTGTCATTTCTCCAAAGCATAGGATATAAATATGTTTGCCAAGCTTCATCACTTCTGGCTACATGCTGAAGTGCTAGCGCTCAGGAACAGTTTCCTATGAAGCTGAAGAGGAGCTTTTCCTGTATAAGAAATTCTTAAAATGGCCAGTAGTACACCTTTTAAATTTCCACTTAATATAATTGCTTGATGCTACTAGCTCAGTTGAAATCAATACGATAGCAACTAATTTAATTTCTATTGAAGTAAAAACTGCCTTTCATTTGTCTGTAATAAAAATACAACTGGTGGGAAAAACAGTCCTCTGGATAGACCACATTTCCTTCCATCAAAATGTTCCACATCTGAATTCTGACCGCCAGGTACATTATCATGTAATGAAAGCCACTGCATATTGCAGGCTCATTTAGCCTTGCTTAATAGTCATGTCATTACTGGTGCCTTTGCAATAAACACAAATTTTGCCTAATGCACAAAGAAAACGGTGTCTTGAAGTTAGCATGAATCTACAGGCCAAAACTGCCATAGAACCACACTCTTAAGTAGGTGACATTGCCTCCAGAGGTCCTTCAGGGACATTATGCAAAAGGGAGGTACAGAGCAGGAAGGGAAAGTTCCCTGAAGTTCTCAGGAGTGTAATGGTCCTGAGAAACACTTTCATGAACAAACAACACTTTCACTAATGCCATAAAGGCCTTTGCCAAACTTAAGAATAAAAAGCTGTGGATGTGGCTGCATTGTCTAAGGATTTATCTTCAAAGAGCTGAAATGCTGATGGTAATCTCAGCAGAACTTCAAAATAGCAACCCCTGAGGTTGCTGCAGCCAGTGGAAATGTAATTAGCAGTCTCCAAGCACTATTTCAGGTATCTAGTAGGTTTTTTACCACATCACTTGGTATGGAAAATATTGCGGTTCTGAGAGGGGAAAAATTAACTACCAGATCATTTCTAGTTGGTAGCAGCTTGTTTTCAAGAAACCCATATGAGAAGCCCCATATTAAGTGGTTTGAGGTATGAGCATTGATAAGTGGTAATATTTCTTTTTCAAATAATAGGCATTAAATACTCTACTTTTCTTAGGTTGACACCAGCAGCACTTTGTCTTTGAAGCTGAAATAATATTCTTAAGACTTATTTAAAGCATACATTTTGGGGACAAAACCATAAACAGTTCCTAGGGATACAGTAAGGTAATAAAATGGATTGCTATCATGAGGCTAGTAAGTCACATTCACATTTATTTCACAGCCCTTTCATTTCTATCCCTAAGGGAAAAATGTATTCAGATATAATTACGAACATGTGCTTTTAATAAACTTTAATCTCTCAGAACTGTTGGGATGGAGCTTTACGTTTTAAGGCATTATGAGGCACTGTCAGAGAGAAGGTGGTGCAAAGGTTTGATGGAGGGCAGCCTGTAAAGCTGAACTGCACTGTGACCCTGTCCAGCAAAGAAAATTACAGTTTAACTTTTGGAATATTTAAACTTACACCAACTGTATGAGAATAGAACACGTTCCTTTCCCACTCCACTACTGAGGAGTCCTAAACCTCTATAGTGTATCTGCCAAGAGATGTTAAGACACATCTATAGGCAGTATTTGAAGAGGAAATGGATGCCTGTGTCCCTTAAGGCACTTTCACAATTCTCAATTGTGAAAAATTATGTCATTAATCATGCTCAGCTCATTTCTATCTTTCCCCAGTTTTTAAACTTCTGCAGTCAAGGACTGTGATTTCAGCAGATGATAGATGCTTATAGGGTAGGTACCACAAAGATGGTAGCTAACCAGAGTGGAAGTCCATCAGTCACCCTAACTCCTTCTTAACAAATTAATTACCCTTTAGAGTGGAGAATAATAAAAAATAAAACCCGTTCTGTAATATTATTTTTTCTTTCCCTGTAGTCAAACAGGTTACATAAGCCAGTTATGAAACAGTACCAGGAACTGTGATTTTCCATGGAGTTTAGCAGAGTTAAGTGAATAAAAAGTGGATTTTGATTTTGAAAAGAAAAAGCCCACATTTCATTAACATTTTTTCCATTTACCTCGATTCTTGTTCATTACTGACACCCCTCAAATTAATCTATAAACTTGTGGTTTTATTGAGGAATCAGCTCAGTAAAAATCTCCTTGGAACTACACAGAAATTCCCAATCACTTGTTGTGTAAATCTTTGCCTATATTGCCGTACGTGAAACTAAAAATATTACATATAATTTCATTTTACTTCTTCACTGCCTTCATAGTTTCCAGTCACAAAAAGCAGGGGTTATTTATTCTACCGCCTTGCCATCTACCTAAATTTAAGTCATTCCGACAGATCTGTGTCTAATGTGTTTTTAAGTATCTCCAACACTAAAGATCATACATCTTTTCCAAGGAACCTATTCTCATGCTTTCTGCTAAAAGTAGTTTCTAATAAATAACTTGAAATGTTCTGTTTTTTTTCTGAAATTCAAGCTCATCGCTTCTTATCCAGTTAATCATGAGCAAAGAGAATAGATTAAATTCTATGAAATTATGTCAGAAGTTATTTATCCCAGACCTCCTCTGGTGCATTTCCCTCTGTGATGACTTTTTGTCCTGTAATTGTCAAGGCTAAACATGTTCTTTTTTTTTTCTTTACAATGCAAATTTTAACATGATAACATACAGCTTCAGATTTGAAAACTCTACCTAAGCATTGAGGAAAAAATATCTTTTCGCACTGTATAAGGTTATATGTATTTAAGTAAAATAACATGAGACTAAAGCCAAAAATGTTATTAGTAAATTAAACTCTGTATGCACGAACTGAAAGCATATCTAAAGCTTGTGAGACATTCTTTCAAAATAACTGTGCTATAATGCAATGATGTCTCTTCAAGTAAATGAAATCCTAGTAATTACAATATACCTATAAAGCTTCATTTTCTGTAAATGCTCATAACTCAGCGGTTTTTTGCTAGGAAGGCTTCTTTTGTTATTATTTTAATGACAAATCATGTATTTTTTAACCTGGATTCATGACATAACCACAGTGATTGACAAAGTAGTTGCATTTGGATGTGGCCAGGTGGGAGCCAGGATAGTGTCACCACTAGCAAGTTTGTCTCCTATCAGACTGTGCATGGCAGCATGTGTCCCAGCTTTGGCGCAGTGCTGTGGCTCTTTCCCATCACGTGCCTTGATACATCATATATACCTCCCAGTATGTGACAGACCATGGCTGTGTCACACACTGGAAATGAAGATATATCTGAGGACTTGCAGTAGTGCCAGTATGTTTAATCTGGGCAGGGGCTATCAAGAGAACTGCACATCACAAAAAATTCCCTAACATCACAGAAACAAATTTTACATTAATGCTATTAAATAATTAGTTTTAATTTTAGCATAACAAATACTAAACACATTAAATGACATATCAAAGGTGACAAATATGCAAGTAAGAGTATTCTATCAAATTGACTTCCAGCTCTTACAAAAGCATTGTAAGCAAGGGCAGGTAACCGCATCCTCTAACGCTAAAACTTTTCAATTTTTTTATTATTTACAGTCCATTTATAACTATTCAACATTTCTCAAAAAAGTGAGGATTTTGCATAAAGCCTTCCTAAGTCATAACTTTGTCCCAGACAGACTTTAAAAACTCAGGCAAAATAACTCAGGCATTTATAACATAGCTGAGGAAAATAATGGTTGCCTCCACCCCCACATCCCAAAGATTAAAAAAAATGCTGACTTTACATGAAATGGCTTCTTATTCTTACCTTGTTGAACAAAGACTTGAAAGAAGCTTGTTCTTTCTGTTGCAGCGCACTTTCTTCTACCTCCTTGACTAGGATAGTGACAACATAACTCTGTTAGGACAGAACAAAGAGCAAATATAGAGACTGGACAAAAAGCTCATAAGACTATCTGCAGGCAACAGTTTAAAAGCAGGAAGAATAGAAGTGTCATTAAAAATCCTTAGCAGGGCTGGCCTGCATACTCCTTGTGCGGAAAAAAAGGACTAGTATGAGGAGTCTGCCGAAAAGGAATTGTTGTGAAGCAGGATGGAAAGATCGTGCAGAAGGAATCTAAAGCTTGAAGGACACAGGCAGAGCATTCTCTAGTCATTGGACAAATTCCCCTCACAGCTTGTAATTTCACCCAACTTCCACCCTTGCTGCCAGCAATTATCTGTGAAACCTAAGAGTAAAGTGTCCTTTAAAATCGCTACCTTATGTATTACAATAGCATAGTCAGTGTAAGATTACACACTCACTGGGGATTATGTGTCATTAAATCTCTGCAATATTTTCTGTCCTAAGTTATGGCTAATAGCCATTCATCTTGCAGGAGCACTTTCAAAAAGTTAGAACAAAAGAAGAATTTGGAAAATGTAGTTATGGGTATCATAGAAGTCTATGAGGAAATGAATCATTTGTCTTCAGAGCAGAGTCTGAACAGTGCACAGCAGACGGCAGCACGGCATCCGCTGGGGCAGGAGTAAAGCACACCAGTTCCCCTGGGCGACGAATGAGGAAGTTCCTAGCTTTTGAGTATTTGACTTGCAGTCTAAATAACATTGGTTTTCTGTATTTGTGTGTAAAGTAGTAACCAAGCACTAAGCAAGTGTTTTGTTCATCTGTGTTTGCCAATCTCATTAATCAGTTATGAATAACTGCAGAAAAGAGTTTCTGTTTCTATCATGTAAAAAAATTGGGTAAGTCATAGCAAAGCTTTTTCAACATCTTACATGACTTAACTTCTCTCAAACAAGGCATAAGATGCATATTATACAGTGTACTTCAGCCTGAGTTTTGGTTGTGCAAACTATCTAGCATATATTGTTAACAGCTCATACTCTGTGGCGTTTAGAATCTGTTTACAAACTATTGACCTACAGGGAAAAGGATCACCTTTGGAGATTCACTTGCAAGGAGTATTTTGGGAAGATCTGGCACGATTATGCATAGCTGTCACAGCCATTCACGTCGTCCCACAAACGGAGACACTTGACAGAAGCAGTGTATGAAGCAGAGAAAGGTAACTGGGAGGAAAGAGGAAAAAAAAGTGCAAGTCAGCAAAGCCCGCTGTGTTCCAAAAGCCTTTTTTATGGCTATCGGTTCTAATGCCAGTGATCAAATGGCTGCAACAGAAGGTTGATTTCACCAATGTTTACTTCAACAGAATAATATTTTAGCTATACTTCAAACCAAAATGTTTTACATTCATTTCTGAGAAGATTCTAATAAACTGATTTAAAGGACTCTCTGTGGTGTCTTCATGCTACCAGCTTATCTCTTTTGATTCTCAGAATATTAATTAGCAGTTGCATATGGGAAGTATTACTGAAATTCAGTATGGAACCGCTGGACAGTGTGAATAACTGTTTTGAATTATTTGCTTGGGCTTTACAGATCGGCTTTTATTCACTTCAATAAATTGTCCAGTCAATGTGATCCATGTCCACTGTACAGAAAGGGGAAAGTATGAAGTGGTTTTATTGCAATATACTTTATTGCTCCTATATTTGAATTTTACAGGAGGCTCAGCACAAAGAGTTGGGAGTAAAGTATTCTGCAGTCAAAACACATTCCTCTAAATACTACTGATCCTTTAAACCATACATGTCCAATTTTCCAAAGCCAAGTAATCACTTAATCCCCTCCTCTGTACCAGTTTAACACATGCTGTCTGATACTGTCCTGTTGTTTGCAAAAATGAATATAAATAAAGAACACTAGTTGTATCCATTACAACTTTTGGCTTTTAAAGATTTATACACAAGCAGCACCAGTGAGAAATTCTATTATTCCACAAAGTTGAAACTGAAATAAATCATAAGCTTCAGCATACAGAAGCAAACATAATTCAGCCTACTAGTCGTGTTCTAGGAATAAATTCAGAATTAGATTATAATCTACAAAAGATTTGTTCTACCCTGATTCACAGGAGAATGCTATACAATGTATTTATTATTCTAAGAGATGCGGATCAAGCCAGTACATCTCTGTTCCATTTTGGTTTTAGCATCGCCAAAAATAAAGAATTTGAAATCAGACCTTAGACGATCATCATTTATTGAAACCAATACGATATTTAAGATAAGTCCCCAACTGTGCAGTCAATAGGTTTTTCTTTTTTTTTTTTCCCCCAAGCAATGAAAAACCAAAATCTAAAACTTGCCAATAACGACTTTTCCAACAGTTGCACATACATAGGTGGCCATTAATTTGGAGACTAGTGATGTCTATTCTTAAAGAACAGAAATGTCCCAATGGTCTGCCAAAACAGTCATCAGTTATCTGATGACCGTAAACCAGAGACTACTGAGAAACTGATACCCAGGTACTTTACAGCATACAGAAGTATCTGAAACACAAAGAAAAGAAATAGAACTAAATACAACTCAAATCTTGCAAGTCTGAGAAAAAATTCAAAGAATATGGAAGCTCTCACTGAGAAACTCAGAAAGCACATCATCAAGAAAATGCTGAAAATCAGCTCTGTGAAAAAGGAGAAAAAAGGGAAAGGTATTTCATGGGGAAGGAGAGGAATAGTAAAAAAAGGAAACACCCCACAACAAAAAAAACAAGGAACTGTGGCAAACATCTGATGCTGAGAATAGATCCCCTATCTTTGTGACTTTTTTTGATGCTACATGACATACCTACTACATTACCAATGACATGCTTCCTTCCATCTGCAGAAGCACTGTCATTTCTTTATGGGGCTGGTGCAACCTAGCCTGTGCTTTTGCCTTTGTCAACTCCATCACTGGTTTTCAGTGGACTGATGGGTTTCTATTCTTATATGCTTAGTAAATGCAGTAAATGAGTGTTTAGAAAAGCTTTGAGTAGTATTTTAGAGCAATGGGCATTATTTAAGACTAGTGATTTTATGTCAGTTTTAGTTTGATCCACTGTCACTTTTCTCTTATAAGCTATTGTCAATATTATTACGCTTTATTGCCATCACGTCTGCGAGCTCTGGGTGTCTCAGGGCCTTGTTACATTAGGCAGCAGAAGCATATAGTGGAAAGGCAGTCTTTACTAAACACATTTATTGTAGCAAATCAGATGCTGTGGGGTATCACATATAATACCATATACTGAGTTCAGCTATTTTAAAGAAAAAAACAAATGAACAAAAACAACAACAACAAAAAAAACACACACAAAAACCCTCCAAAACCCAACAGCCCAAACCCAAAAGTATCTGGAGTTCAAAAATTAGAAAAAGTAAAAAATGAAACAGTAGATTAAAACATTTCAAAGAAAAAGAAATCACATGTAGGTTTTGTTAGCAGTATTATAAGAATTAAAAAGACACAAGTTTCTCTGCTCAAGAGCAGATGACATGAAAAGCAATGAATAATTTATATCTGACAGCAAAGGTATTTCTAATCTTATTAGCAATGGAAATATTCTTTTGGTGATTGTAATTTATTTACAAGTACAACAGTGTGGAAAGAGCAAAGATGTACACATGCACAAATAATCTTTTTACAGAACAGGTGGGAAAAAAACACCATTAGAAAGCCTGTTTTGTTTTTTCTTCTCACAGCTAGAAACATTTAACTGTAATGCATATACAGGAAAAATTAAGCAAAACTAAAACAATAACTCAACAGTATGGATAGTAAAAAAAAAAAGAATGTAATTTAGTCATTTTTTGGGTCACAAATCAAATGGGGAAAAAATTCTTACTGATACTCAAGTTTAAGTCTTGTTAGGGTTTTTTGATGATGTTCTGTCACTGATATTAAAAAACTCCCAGTACTGCGATATCAACTGGTCACTCCAATGAAGTAAGCGGGATTGAGCAACCACAGAACAAGATGTTACCTGGCATTCATGAAAGAGGCCTTTATTCAGATATAGCCAGTCTGACATCACGATCCACATTTCTTGTCCTTTGACCAACTATTAAAGATCACTGGGAAAACCAAAACCACGTTGTAAATACTGAGCAATCCACAGAAGATGAGACCTTCCTAACTTCACTGCAGGTCAGTCAACCCTGTACACCAGCAAAGTGATTGCAGATTGTTCCGTGCTCCAGAGCTCTCTTGAAATAGTTATTGCCACTCACTTTTGTTATTAAAATATCGGCATCAGACTTCAAGCATCTTAAATATATTTCACACTCAGTGAAGAGCTTGGTGATTTAGACAGTGTTTTAAAGACCATTAAACGTTCCTGTTTTTCTCTTCAGTGCCTCAGTTTTACAGACACAGAGTGGCTTGAGAATAGTTAAGCACTTAGCAGTGTCTTAGGGCTTTCAAGAAAGAAATACTAATTAAAATACAGCTAACAAAACTATCCTAGCTTTGGCTCTTAAGCAGGTCCTTTTTTTCACAGTGTCATAAATCTGGCCTAAAAAGCATGTTGAATACACAAAGCTTTGACTGCTCAGAATTTAATCAGAGAATGGACTTCTTACGGAGAGATTGCTAAATGCATCTGACATTTTAATTTCCAATTTTTCTACCTGCATTACCTTTAAACTGGTTTTGTATTTGGAAAGCCCTAGCTGCTCTTTGAAGAATGAGGACAGATTTCCTGGGAAATTTCAAGACAGCTGATCAAGTGTCCAAAAATACTAATTAACACTTTTTTTCCATTTTGAAATTTTCAGTCTATAATGGACTAGTTTACCTTGTTTATAGAAGAAAAGCTTTGATTCAGAATTGTACTTCAACTGGGGAAAATGGGAGGAAACGCTTCAGAATAATATGTGATTATAATATAATATGTTATATGTTTATATATATAAATATACTATATTTTTCTCAAATATGGAATGCCACTTTCCGTGTGTACCAGGATGTGTGCAGAAGATGACTGGACTGTGAAAAACTTTCCTACTGTTTATTTTCTTTCTTCGTTCATGAAAAATACATAGACAGTTTCCCCTCTTTGTATGTATAGTTATGGGACATCATTTAAATAGTCCATTAGCATAGCAAGCTGAAGATTGTTGGAAAAAAATAAAGCACTAGTACTATTCTGGACCTGTACTGCATGCGTGTACATGATATTTACAGACGGGGTCAAATCAGTATAATTAAGAACCAATTAACCATTTTAAAATACCACTTTATATCCAGTTTGCAGTGAAATACCTCTTCCTCTAAAATAGCAACGTAACACTGTCCATGTGGAGGACTGCTTTGCTCTCATGGCATACATGTAGTCAGGGTAGAAGAACAAAGCTTTTCTATCATACTATGTATGGAAAAATTTGAGCCATTAAATCAAAACAAAAATTTATAACTGAATTATAAACCTGGAATTTCTTCCATGGAATAGCACTCATGAAAAGTAATAAAGAAAGAAGTAGAACCTAAAACTTGATGCATGTGTGTAGGAGAAAACCTTTCCAATGCATATATTTTTTAAAATATACATATTTTCAATTGGTTTTAATCTCTAGACATGAGAAATAATAGCATTTTTTGTGTGTTTAAATGCATCTTGCTGCTCAGTTAATGATAGGAAAGTGCACAATAGTCCTCCTGCCCTTCTCTGATGTAAAACTTCTTCGATCCAAATGCTTTTCCAGAAAACCAAATTACTACAGAATACTGCATTTTGCAAATTATCACATATTATCTATTTCATTTTACTTGTATTTTTACACATTATTAATACTAACTTAAAAAAGCAGATTTTCCTTCTTACCTTAGAATAATACCTTATTCTGAAGCAGCTAAATTTCAACAGAAAAATTTGAAAACTGAGATAGAAATCAAGTTCTCCTACTTAAAACACCATCTAGATAAAAATTAGAAAAAAATAGTTGTTTTACCTGTCTCTGTAAAAACATTTTAAAAATATATACCCCCCCCCCAAGCAGGTAGCTAACAAGTGTAAGAGAAACACACTTCGTTACGAGTAATTCTATTTCAAAATGAAAATACTTTGCTGTTTCCAGTTACGATTTTTCTCTTGTAATTTCAGCTAATACACTTTCTCATTACCACGTCTTTCACTTGTGGTACCGCAGAGTAATAATTTCTCCTAATAATTCTTGACTGTAATTATATTTTATCACAAGATAATGTTAACATAAGGAATGCAACCTCCTTTAATAACCATTTCCAATAATTACAACGGTAGGCTTTAAGAATATTAAAACACACACTTTATTCCCACTGAAATGAACGGGATTTAAACCTCCTAAACAAGGACCGATTTCAAACACGCATAAAAAACGTTCCTAAACTGGAGCACTCAGCAATTCAAACTGTATGCTGAGTCTAACCAGTAAGCAGATTAAATAGCAGAGGAACATAGCTTCACGTCAGCCCTGCAACTCGGCGACAGTATACAAATGTTCATCCAGACCTCAGGACCGTACCTGTGCTTGCTGCATACATCAGCCCACGGGGTCCCACTGCCCCCTCTCTTCCTCTGAAGTTGGCTCCTGCAGGGAAGCAAGCACCCAGTGTGAATCTCGCACAGACAGTCATTTAAGGCATTTCAGATTTATCTCTTAAAAGCACGCTTTCTTTTCTGTTAGAAGACACTGCTATTTCTCGTGATAACGGGGATTTTTAGTATTTCATGGAGGTTCTTGCAATTGCTATAAACAGCATCTATTACTGATTTAATCTAGAATGTGACATCATACCTTCCAGAAAACCAAAGTAGCAAGCAGTAATTCAACCTATACAAAAACAGGCCAGGATGTTGGCATTCATATTACATCATACTAAGTAGACTTGAGACAAACAGTTAAATATATAGCTAAACAATCATAAGTAGTTCTTTCTTATTCTTTTTGTAGAAAAAGAGTAAAAAGATGAGATAAAAAAACAGACAGCTGAAGGACTTGACATTTTACCCAATAGCTCCATTTTTTCAATACCCTGGCATGTATTAAAAACCAAGCACAGAGCAAAAACTTACCTGCACTCTCATCAAAAAGTACAGTTCTTCAAAGAAGAAACAGTTTCTGAACCTTCCACTCAAGCAACAAGAGCAAAAAAAAAAAAAAAAAAAAAGCTGCACCACCTGTTCCTGTAACATGCTTTTCTCTCTCTCAACAGGCAAGAGTCAAGGCTGAATCTTTTTACACGAAATCTGTACGTAGTAAAACTTGCCATCACCCCAAATATGTTCACCATGAAACGTGAACTGTCATGGTCATAAATATATCACTCCTACCATCATAGAAAAACTTTGTCACTTAAAGTAACAAAGAAAATGTAAATGATCTCATAGCATTGGGGACCATACTCTGCATATTCCTTTCATCCCCCTGAGTCCTGTGGTAAAAGTAGGGTGAAAGCACATTGAAGACCCAGTGCGAATTGCAGCACAGCTATCTTCTCTATTGCCTCAATTCCCTTGCAGGGTACACACATGGAGGCATGTTAGAATGCCAAAAAGGTTTTTGTGAACTGCCAGAATTCAGGATAAATTCCTGTAAGATGCAGGACATACAAGGAACCTCAATTCTTCCGCTTCTAAGCTGATACAAGTGTGACTCAATTTATGTTTTTGGGGCTCATTACCTACCCTAAGAAAACAGGTCCATTAATGTATTACTATTCATTAAAGGTATAGAGGTGTTAAATGTAGGAAAAAAAAAAACGTTGGAAATGAACATGCGCACTGACATAGGTAGGGAACAGCTGGCAGCTGCCTTCTAGGTCCTGTCTGCTAATCTGATTGCTGAACCCAGCTCAGGAATTGGCTTTTTAGCAGCATCTCCCCTCTCAGGGTAGCACTAACCAGTCTCTTAGGACATCCTTCTTGGGGGCTAGTAAGGGGATGATGGTCTTTAGTCATCTCTATGGATTTTGACTCTGTGGTTTATGAGGTCATTGCTTCTTTGTCCTCTACTGCTTCTGGTCTGGCAGCTCTCCTAAAACTTCCCATATTTCTCTGCTGGCAAGGCCTCACAGCCGTATCCCCTCTTGCTGCCACAGTTCCCCATGACCCCTTGGGTTTGGTTCCTTTGGTAGGCGCTCCCATTTGCAGGCAGCTCTTACTGTGGCATGCTGCCTGTTCTGGGAGAATATCCCATCACCGTCCTCTTTCCACCTACATGAACCTCAGCTACGCAGCTTAGAATCATATATAACAGCCCGGGTTGGAAGGGACCTCGAGTGATCATCTGGTCCAACATTTCACGGGAAAGGCAGCCTAGATAAGATTATCTAGCACCCTGATGAGATTATCGAGCACCTGGACAGCTTCTCCAACTTCAATCCAGCACCTGGCACATGCAGTGGGAACAGACCGGCCCTCGAAGGGCCACCCTGCTACACAAGGATGCTTCACTCACAGTTTAAACTTAAATGTCATACAAGCTTCCCTTGCCCAGAATTCAAGACTCATGTCCCCATAATACACCTCAATGTCCTTTAGAGCTACAGGGTCTGCTCCTATTAAGTCAGCATTTTTAAAGTTTTTTAGTCAAATTAACGTGTTCCCTGAACTTTCATTAGCCTACAAATCAAGATCTCCTTGCTGCCTGATGACAGCTGCTACTTCTGTTTCCACTCAATTCCTCTGGTACAGTGCTTTGGCTCTACTTCAAGACCACACTCCCTGGTTCTCATTACTTTTTGGACTGGGGACATCTCCAGCTCACAGTGCCATCACCATGGTACTGTGAGCCTCATATTTTCTCTTGCCTGAGACAGCTGCTGTTCCAGTCTTCTTGTTAGTGGTACAGTTTTCTATCTTGGAGCTTTTATTCGTTCACCTCTTGTTCGGTTTCTTGTAGTAGGAGAGTCATAAAGCATCTTTTTTGTCCTTCTCAGCAGCCTCACCATATGTTTTTGAAACCTCCAGATATCTTCCACTTTGTGCATGTGGGATCAGAAGTTCTGAAATGATGGTACAGGTCTCAGACTGTGTATGTCTTTCCTCATCCCCTTCTTCTTTTTGTCATTTTTTAATTTCATTTTTTTTAGGAAGAACTGAGTGCTCCAGTATGCTCTATGTTTCCAGTTCAATTCTGGCTATTAGGTAAATTCATTTACCCATTAATACAATGGAAATTGCTTGGGAGATGTACGAGTATTACAGTGACAGATACACTACTATATAAGGCTTGAGTGTCTGCCTACAGATGAAGGTGAAGAGGCCTGACAAGTAAGAAAGAGCTTGGCTCTTTTGTAGAATATCTGAAGACTTACGGTTACGACATCCCACTCCATCGCTGGTGCCATTCCTTCACAGAATCACAGAATCACTAGCTTGGA
>NW_010511208.1:0-37386 GCF_000687285.1 Phaethon lepturus | reverse complement strand
GTCCGCGGAGCGCCCGGCGGGAGCGGCGCGCGCCTGGGCGGGCGCCGGAGCCTAACCTCCAGACCCGTCTCTGGAAGAGCCTTACCAGGGCTTACGTTTCGGAGACGGGGTGCCTGAGGTCGTTTTCCTTGGCCAGAATAAGGATGCTTGCTAAAAGCAGGGTCGGAAGAAGAGTTTTCGTGTCTCTACTACTTAAAGGGATTGTGTATTTTTTTGTCTTACTTAAGAAGGTTCTTAATACAGTTTTTAAATAGTCGCAGTTCAGTGACAGATTTTTTGGTTCTGAATCCAGCTAAATATCGTTGGTAGATGTGCAAGTTTCTATGTTCTCTGTGTCTAGCCTTAGCACGTTAAGTCAATGTTTTATGGAGCCTGCTGTAAATACATCTGTTAAAAGATTTTTATCATACTTCGAAATGCCTAAGTCTTAACAGCTACCTGTGTGCACTAATGATACGCTAGTAAATGTGCACAGGAGGTAGAGTAACCCAAGAGAAATTAGCTAAACTTGCATGTAGCGTTCTTGCTTTAGTAGCTCTCGGAGATACTTTTCCTCTGCTTTCTCATACACTGCAGCACTGGTTTCATCCAAGTCGTTCTACATTAGGAACAATTTAGTATCATTTCATTTAAAATATGCAAGCTTTATACTGAGAGTAAATGTGTAGCCACAAGGTAAAATTAAAAAAAATATATTAGTTTCATCATTAAAAAAAGCCTTTAAAGTTTCCATTATCCATTATGTCAGGTAGCAAATATCTTCTCAATGTAACTCCAGACATTAAATCTGTCAAGAGGCATGCAGTAAAATAAATGTCTGGGATACCTTCATAAACAAAAATCTTATTTCCATAATTCATACAGCTGGCTGGCATTTATTGGCACGTCAGGTGCAATGGGGACATTTCAGGAACATTAACATGTACAGCATCATTTGTCAACAAAGCAACAATGTAAGCAAATCGTTCAGAACTCATACAGATTTACAGCTTTCTCTGCCAGCTGCTAATTACGGTGTGCTCTGCCTATTTGGTATGGTCTTTTTTATTGGAAAATGACAAAGGGGTTATGGTATCCCAGTTTGGAATATAGATGCGCTTTTAGTAATAATGTGAGTGGTAATATGACTACACAGCCTGGAGTTTTGATCTAGTCGCACTAGTCTTATAATTGACCGGGTTTGATTGATGAAGGACAAAGAGAAATTCGCAGTGGTGTTTACTTACTGATAGAAGTAACCTCTGCAAACAAAGAAATAGTAAAATATCAGAGAGCAAAAAGAAGTGTCCTTCCTTTAATATCGGGTTTTTTCCTGCTGGACATGACAGGGAAAATTCAATCCTCACTGAAAACCCGATCTGTTCATTGAGTGATGTTTAGCAAGCCCTGTACGCTACAAACTGGCAAATACCCTTTGAACGTTGCTAAACGCTTTGATAAATAAGAATTAAACTTTCTGCATTTTAAACAAAGCAAAGTTTAAATAAAAGCCAACAATACCATCTGCAAGAGCCAAAATATGTGTTCATTATCTGCCTTCAACATCCTCTGTGTGTGTCTGTCTGTATTTCTCTCACTCTTTATTGGTTTGAGCATGTGTATTTATGAACGTATGTGTTTCTGCAAGTTAGCAGCAGCAAGTCAGTTCTACTTTTTATTTCCAAGCTCTGGCCAGTTTGCATTTCAATCTCATAAAAATATAATTAGTAGAGCTTTATGCTTCAGATGTATAAATTAAATATGCTTTCATCATTTTTATACCTGTTATTCAGCCAAAGGTAAGAGGATTCTATTAGCTAAATACATATTTAGACACCTAATAAAATTCCTTATTCAGTTCTATTTCTTAGTTTCAGTTCATGAACAGTAACCACTATTCTGAGTTAAGATCTTGACCATTTAATTTTTAAGAAAAAAGTAATTAGACCATATTATGGATTAATCCCTTGCCAATTTTCATTTTTTAAATCAAAGTAATTTTAGACTCGGGAACTACATAATTTCATGCAAAGAAAGCATGTTTTGCCAACCTTATTAACATCTTTAAAGACCATATTTTCTATAGGCTTCCAAAAATTATCCCACAAAAATGTGTGGCTGCACCCATCTGTACACATAAATGGGCATCTAGGTGCATAATTGTCCAGTTTTACATGTGCAAATGTAGGTGTTTAAGCACAAATTAGCTGACCCCCAGATTCTGACGGTGCATTTTTGTGCACTGATTAATAACATTCCCTTGAATTCCGTAATATAGGTTAAAGTCCCCAAAGATTTTTAGAGACAATAATAACTTTTCTGTAAAATAGCTGAGATTACTAAGGTCTTTTTAAATGTTACTGATGCAGCAGTAAAATGAACTATATCTTAGTGCCAGTATTTGTGTATTATTTTGGTTATAAGGAGTATATGATTCTTTCAATATAATAAATGCTATTGGCTCCGGCCCCGGAGCGATTGCTGTCTGCCACTGCCTTTCTAGGAGCGAAGTGCACATGTTCCTAAAGGAAAAACTATTGCACCAGGATTTTAAAAAAATTGACGGTCAATCTAAGCTTGTATGAGCAATCACAGCCGCTTCCAAATAGAAGTTATTTTGTATTAGAAGCAATTTACCCATCTGGAAGAACAAAGATATTTGCAAATGTTGAAGCGACTGACTTCCAACAGAGGCTCGAAGAAAGTTAAAAACCCAACTACTTTTGAGGTGCCTGGCCTCGATTTCAGATGTGGAATTGAAAAATATGTCGAAGAGCTCTTCTAAACGATGAGGAAGGTCACGGGCACCTTGGCTTTGTGGTCCCTACCTGCTGATGCTCTCCCCCACCGCCAACCCCGCAGGCTCATGGCCCACACAGCTGCACAGCAGTTTTCTGGGAAAGGGGAGCAGTTGTAAAGCTTCTTGAATGAGTCTTGGAAATTAGTGGCTGCATCACCTCGATATTAAATAGTGTGACTATTCTGGGATACCAGTCTGTCTGGGAACAGGTGAGCTATAGGGATGAAGCTCCATAGGGGTTTTGTGGGGTGGAGGAAGAAGTCGGAAGTGAGAGGGGGATGAGGCGTAGGGCATTTGAAGGGACAAGTGTTTCTTGAATGTGGGGTTAAACTGTGTCTTCATGCTGTTATAGGGGCTTAGGGGTAACGAGGAAATAAATATATAACACAGAGCTTAAAAAATAAGCTTGATGACTCTGGAATTCACCATTACCCCCGATACAGTGCCCAAATGCAGCAACGCTACTGCAAGTCCTGATACGCCAAGACCGGTTATCGGAAAACCAACTTTATATTGTAACTCAAGATCTTTTGAATTTACTTTATTTGTGAATTTTTTCCATTTGTGTTCATGTCTTTGTACATTTGAAGAGGAAGTTTAGGCATTCCTTGATCCATAGAGATTGCTTTTCTTCCTGCTCCCTTTGATTCTGCTTGCCTAATAATAATGGGCATTATCTTATATCCATATTTAATTTTATTATGTCACTAGCATTGCAAGAAAAGGATGTTCTTTTCAAACATTGTAATGCATTTAGTATTTCACTAGTCATCAGTTAAATCAATTTTTCCCTTTATTGGATCTGAATTATAAATCAACTAGTCATTGTATGGGATACTGTATATGAATGTACAGTATATCATTATGATGTATCCTATAATAATGTCTCTTAGACATGAAAACTAAAGATGGTGGTTTAAAGTGCTGAGAGAGAAAAAATTGGAAACATCTGTTAGTAGGAAGTAGAGAAGACTTTTCATTAAAGTTTGTGAAGTGTATTGGATAAGAAGAACGCACTGGGCTGTATTCTTCCACCCTTACTACACCCACCCCAGTACCCATCGTGTTATTTCTATCTTGCATGGAAAAGCCAGTATTATCGGAGACACTAAAAAGCCAGCTCTCTACTTCGGGTAAGGCACAGCTCAAGAAATCTAAGACCCGGGGCAGAGCGAGGATTCACAAGTTTTATGGAAAAAGAGATAGAGCATGTTAAAACACAGTCAGTGCCTTGGTCTTGGGCATGTCAGCAAGCTCGTGAAGAAGTGGTGTGGGACAGTTTTGGGTAAAAGCTCTTTTATTTCTAATTAGCCACTACCTGCAAGAAGAGGAGACTGTAAAAATGGGAGGAAAAAAAAAAATTGAGGAAGTCAAAGATAAGATATTTGGAGGCATCTAGTTAGCAGATTTCACCATCTTTGGTGAAGGTACTTTGGAGAAGCTGGCAAAACCAGAGAAAAAGTGGCGCACGGCACGCAGCTCCTGCGGCTGCCCGGCTGCGGCATAGGGCGCTCGTACCTGCTGCTGCAGGTGTGACAGCTTAAGAGCCAACAGCTAGCCTTGCCTTCGCAACCCTGTCCCATCCCTTCCTGCCCCAAGCGGTCTCTGAGCCGTTTCCATGATGATATCCGGAGCTATAAAATCAGATATAGCAGTTGCAGGGCCCAGTGCGAATTACCCCCGACTCAACGGAAAACAGACTATTGCTTATTGATTTGGTCTAGCCTGTTGTGTAGTCGATGGAGAACAAACTAATACAAATAAAATGAATCAATTGGAAGCTGGCCGAGGGCCTCGGTGAGTCACACGAAGTAGGTTTCTGATATCCTTTATCATCACGCACAGCCAGTGAAACAAGAGTGCTACTGTCTTCTGCTGGCGCAGAGACTTACCTCAGGCTATTCTGAAAAATGCTTTTTTCTTATTTTTAGACCTGAATCAGCCCATGCTAGTAAATGTATTCTTGTGAATACAGATCCTACTTTGTTGTAATGCCCATGGGAAGGCGGCAGCGTAACCTGTTTGGATGCAGCTGCAGACCACCTGTAGAGAAAGTCAAATTAGGGAGAGACCCCACTGTTCTTTGCATTAATGCTTTTTGTGTTGTGGCTTGACTCCCCCCGCCCTCCCCCTTCGATGTATCTTTCTCGACTGGGGAGATAGCACATTTTAAGACCTTCTGTCCCTTGAAAGCATCTTGTGATTGAAAGAAGATTTGAAAGACTGTAAAAACTCCCCCGTCACCAATGAGTGATGGTGTGCAAGGAGTCTTAACACTTTTAGGATGACTTTTCCTCCTGGTCTTCCTGCAGTTTTTTTAGGGGGAAGGGTGGGCTGGGGGGGATTGTGGTGTTCCGCTCTTAAAGGGCACATTTAAATGGCCCTCAAGTAATCTTCACGTTAGGAGGAATCTTCTAAGTTTTGAATGAAAAAAGTGGTTGTCAAGACTTAAAGCACTAACTGCTGCACTTTTTGTTCCATTTTTTCCAAATAAAAGACTTGGCAAATGAAAGAAAATGGAACGACTCTAAGTGCGGTGCCTGCGTACCCTGCATATCCACACGAAAACGGGTATGATCTCGGTGATCCCACTTAATGACACTGGAATTCCCTTTACATACAGTCTGAGTTCAGGGCAGAGGGATTGTTAGGCATGTAAACCAACTGCTTTGAAGAAATTATGTGTCTTTGGTATGAGAAGCAGTTTTAGATAGTTCTCCTGTTGTCTCAGTCGAAACTGCTTAACCCTCCTGGTATCTGTAGCTTCTCAGTAGATTAGGCTTTTCCTCATTTACCAGGTAGTATTTTGTTGCGTGATAATGCAATGTTCTACCTTATGTCACATAAAAACTGCTTGTAATGAAAATTTCTTGTCATTACTCCTTTTCACCCCATTTCTCCACAGATGAATACCACAGTTTTACTCTTCGTTGATGTACTATTTAACATAGGCAGAGTTTGTAGATGGAGGTAATGTCATCAAGCTCTCCCTCATTTTAAATTCCTTCCTCTCGGTGGTGGTATCAATGTTCACAGCAAAGACACCGATGATGCTGAATTTAATTGGTATTTATGTGTCGGGTCATGTGTACTCTCCAAGAAGTTTCTGTGTAACTTTTCCCTAATTGAAATTAGATTGAAGTGTTGCTGTGTACACTGCGACTTAATGGTGACAACGTTGAGCCAGCTTCGAAGCTCAGATGCATGGCACGCATCCCAAGAAATCTGCTATGATGCTCCCACATACATCTATGCATATTTTTATGGTACAAGAGACATAAGGTGTGGAAAAGGAGCAGTCTCTTTAAGGGGGATGTGGCAACCCTATCTGCCAGTCATCTTGCCTCTGCTGTTCTATTCCTTTTACAGCCATTCTGCCTTTCTGGTATCTATAACATCTTTACATACGTGTTTAATGTCTGCACAGCTATTAAAATCCATGGGAAGGTGAGAGGCCCTAAGAGCAATGGACCAGCAGCACTGCTCCTTTGCAGAAACGCTTTTTGTCTGATTTGGGGATAGCTTGCTTGCTGGTAAATGGCCGTCTAATATTCTGGAGAAGACAATATACGACCGACATGGTCTGCCAACCATTCTGGGAGCTGGTCTGAAGCTCACAGTTGCTGTGCAATGCGAGGGCCCAGTGCTGCCGTTGGCTATAATGGGGTCTCACCGTGAGATACCTGCAGCACCCTGTTTTGACTCAACGCAAGGGCAGACCCGAGCACCCTCTCCTCCGTAACGCATACGCGGAGTATGGAAAAGTAACTTCTCACTGGTGGAAGTGTTTTGACTGGGAGCTTAATTTATAGTGGCTCGTAGAATTGCAGTGTGTAATAAGCAATGTCCTCGAACATTTTTCATGCGCTTCTAAGTGACTCTTTAAAAAACATTGGTTTTCCTCGTAAAAATCATTAACGTTTTTAAGGAAGAAGTAGTAGTCTCGGTTAGTAATCACCACAGTGCTTTAAGTACTAGTGGGTAATTAGCGACGTGAATAAATTAAATACATTTCAGGTACAACAGCAAAGTTGAGGAAAATCACCAAAATATTAGCGAAGCTCCAAAATCTAACTACGTTGTGCTGCATGCTGTTTTAATGACTGCTATATAAAAATGTGCGTAATTCCAAAGAGATCCCGTTTCACATAATAAAAATTACTGTGACATAAAATATATATTTTCTTAAAAAGTACTTGTCAAAAGGACTGTGAAGTATTAGCCATTTAATACAAATTTATCTTTTCTTGCAGATGATTACATTTTCATTTTAATTGCTCACATTTCCCGTTCTGATCTTAATGTTTTATAGTAGGCAAGACATGCCACAAAGAAAAAAAAAAAAAAAAGATTTTATTTGTTAGTTAACAGTCTTCAGAAGTCCTAATTTGGCCAATGTGTTCTGCTGCAAAGTCTTGGAATGCTGTCTTGCAGTTTCAAAAGTGATCTTACTTGGCTTCCCAGAAACTATTATGCCTGGAGGATGCCATGAGAACAAGGGCTGCCTTGTTAACAAGTAGAAAACTCTCAAAAACAAGATAGGATCCTGATATAAATCATAATTTAGATGCACAGAGCTATGTTCACAGCCACAGTAATGTAATTCATTTACATCTAGTTATTACTTATCTCCACCCGAACTACTAAGTTCAGGAATGCAGCTGCCTTCTGCCTTGTGACTCGTGGGGGTTAGGGAAGAATGACATCACCGAATTTAAGCACATTACCATGCTGACATAGTGGCACCTTGTTTTCCCTTCCACAGATAGAGCGAGGATTGTGTGCTACCCCCCATTCTTCCAAAGAATACCTTTTTTTCCCCTTTCAAGCAGCTGCTATATGAAGGGTTGCAAATGTCACTTCAACTAATGATGAATGATGCTTGACCCTTGGACCTGTTACTATGAATTTTATGCAATGCTAAATTAATATGAAAGATCTCTGCTAGAAGACTTCAGCTATTATGCATGCAGCATAAATGATATGTTAAACAATCCAAATTTTTTTCTCATAACCATGGTAAAATGCAGAGCCGCTTTAACGTTTTGATGTGTATTTCCACTTAAGATTAGTATCTTTTAATTCTAAAAATATTTTTGGTAAGGAAATCAGTTTGCGAAAAACATTGTCAAAAGGGCAACTGGCCCACATGTCTTTGTTGTTCGTGTTTGGATATAATTAATTATGTAAAGCAATAGTTAGTGGGAGCTTAACAATTAGTAGAATCTGTCAAATAGTCACACGGAAATTACTAACTAATTGAACTACTGGTCTTTTATTGTTTCAGGAAGCAGTACAGAGTGTCATTCTTTTATCTCGTAAGTTTGTTATCACCGCGCATCAAATTTTTCAAGCAATATATGCTTCCTAGTAGACTAATACATAAATAACCCTCCCGGTAAGGTCACAGTGTGCAAAAGCGTTTGAAATAAAAACACCTGTTTTAATTAGTATTCAGATTGGTGCAGTTAAAAAATGATAATCCTCTTGCAGTTATATGACATTTTTAAGGCTTTGAATTTCCATCTGTATCTTATATTATGATGTTTCAGGATTGTCGTGAGTTAATTATGTTAACTTCGGAAACATTGCTTGCATTTAGAATGAAAAACTTCAGCTTGAATAGCCAGGAAAGCAGATGCTATCTTTCTTGTCAACTGCTTTGTTGTGCGTTGCCTTGAAACTTTTTATAAGATTCTGTACCCAAAAGGAAGTATAAATCTCCATTTATTTGAAATGTTACTCTAATCTAATCAATATTTTAATATCTTTCTTGTGGGAGGGACCTGAATGTGTCTCAAGGAACCAAAGACACAAAAAGCTCTTATTTTATGTTGAAACCCTCCTGTTATTACAAGTCCATTCACAAGACTAATGTGAAGAACAGGAAAAATCCATGCATTATAGAGTTTAAAAATTTTTTTGAAGCATACTTTTTCTCTCTTGAAAAATACACCTGTAAGTTTGGGTGGAATAAGAGGAATTGGAAATGTTACAATCAGAATGCACGTCGAGATAAACCCTGCAATAGGGAAAGGTAGGCGTAAATATACCATTAATGTAGCAAATCTGCATTATGTCCTGTCACAGAGCAAGTGAAAATGCAGAACGTGAACGTGTGGCATGACATGGAGAAAAAGGTGTGATGTCAGAAAGTATTTGGTGGCTGTGTCTCCTCCTTCCACGCGAGACTGCAAGGCGTGGGTGGGAAACATGGAAAACAGCATGCCACTGAGTCACTCCTATTTCGTTACACCCCTTCTCTGCCAAGGAGGAACCATAACCATCGCCAAGTGCGTTTACATGTACCCTGGGGTATTTATGCATCTCCTGCGACCCAGTAAGAGAAGGTATAGCTGCACACATGGAACTGCATGTGGCAGGGTGGATGGAGTTACGTTTTTAAGCCCACACCAGCATTGAAACGTCAACCTTTTGGTTGAGAAGATCTAGGCAAGGTCTCAAGAGCTACGTTCTGTGTACGTAGCTCTTAATTCCACTGGTCATGCAATTACACGCGCTTCATGAACACAAGTTTGACCATAACTTAGGGCTTTTTTATTTTCAAACACATCGTATTCCTCAAACAAAAGCTATTTTCATTGTCACAACACTTTCAGTGTTTGCAAGCAGGCACTGCACGAGAGAAGCTAAAGTGCACAGACTAACCCCTGCCTGGATCAGGACATACTCCCATATCTGATTCTCAGCTGGTGTTGTTTCAGAGCAGATGTAGCTCTGAAGTTGATGAATTTATATGAAAAAAGTGCACTTACTAAGAATCTTCCCTCTTCAGGGTAGCATGTGATTCTCAAAATGCATAAAAATATTTGAAAATTCATGTTATTATTAGCACTATTATTATCAAAGGACATTTCGTTAACATTTGAAAGTCCTTCAGTGCACTTGAAGATATATTTGTTTTAGGAACTTACATAATCCCCTCCTGTTTAAAGTTTTGTTTTAAACACATACAATTATCATCTCATATGCCCTGATTCAGTAAGCACTTAGAAGCATTCCTATCTTTAACAGCATAGCTAGTCCCGCTAATATCCAGGGAATGGAATTAGAGCTTCAGATATTAGCAAAAAGTAATGCAAATGTGAATTAAGCAACATGGTTTTGAAGTAAGTTGACTGAGGACTTTTTATTTCTTAAACTGAATGTGAAAGTTTGACACACAAAAAAAAATCAAAGCAAGCATTGCTGTTATTAATAATTATTTTTAAATTATATAAAGTTGAATATTTTAGGCTGGTAACTAGAAGGAATTAGGCACTGAAATAAACTTCCAGTAGGGATAGCGAAGAAAAATTCTCACAGCTTTTAGGCAGAACCATCATCAGAAATACAATATATATAGACATATAGACATATAGAGAGAGAGACATCTAGAATAAGAATAGTAGTATTGCTGGATCTTAGCATGCAAGTAAGATTAATTAAAATAGATTGTTACCTGCATTGTAGAATATTACTTTTTCCAAGCTAATGAGTCATTTGGATGTATCAAATTTATATTTGTACCTTTGTCTTTCTTAGTGTAACTTTTCAGTACAGTTAACCCTATATCTAACGTGGGGCTTGGCTACTGAAAAGTCTTGCTGCCTCGTGTTTGTGCGGGAACCTACAGGACGTGAAGTGATAGTGTCTGTCCTGGGTAGTGTCAGACATCATACAGTTGATAGCAAATTGTCATGTTAGGTAACAATTTCAGCCAAAATTTCATGAACTGAACCAGGGGATGTGAAGCATGAATTATTCTTATGACCCAAATGCAGGTCTGGGTTCTCTGGCTTGTGTTTTTCAAGACAACTCACTTTAATGCCAATGGAGAAAATAAGTAATGCCTAAAGGCAAGGTGCAAGTATTAAAGCGCTAGTCTGAAAGTGTTTAACAAAACTGTCCTTTCTTTTTTAATAACTTGAATAACGTGTCTAAATGACCTCTTCCTAACCAGAAGAGAATATAGAGAAGAAATTAAGCTTTATTGGTAAATTAAAGACCAAATCCCATGGTTGATGAGAGATACGGTCCGTTTGAAATAGTTACAGTTTCAGACTTTCTCTTCTACAATCAGCGGGTGGAGACCAACATAATCCAATTAATTGTAATTCCCTTTTGTGGCACTGGTACAGTGGTGAATGATATAGTAAGTCCATTGAAGTCTTATCTTTGGTCAGATAATCCAAATGGATTCATATTATGAAATAGTCCTTTATAAAAGTTCTGATGAACAGAAGTGTTTTGACTTTAGTGAACCAAAAGATAAAGTCTATACAAAATAAAATGTTTTGTCCTTGACATTTACAGAGCTTGTATATACCTGATTTCATGTAAGAATACTTCTTTCAGCTGGCTTATTTCAAAGATCCCTTTCATTTGAAAGAAAAAAAAGAATCCCAAATTTGTTCTCTGGACATCCTATAAACTGGTGTGGGAGAATGGAGATTTACATATTTGAATAATCTTTATTCTTGTGAATAGTCCCATTAAAATAAATGCGATTACAGATGTAAGGAATATGGGTATGACATTTTGAGAATAATTTGAATTTCTGTTTTTCTACTAAAACAATAAACTAATAATGATAATTGTTATAACTGTAAACAAATCATAGATGTATGTTCCTTTTCAGTATTGCAAGTGGACTAGGGGAACTGCTTAATATTAGCTCAGGCTTTGATCTATTTACATTTGGAAATCATTTACATAAAGGAAGTCATAACGATCTTTATTGTTTTGTTAATTATTTCCTTTGATTATTGAAACTCACTCACTGAGGCACAAGCTTATTGTTATTGGGGTCAGTTCCAAAGATATATTTGGCTATGTGCAATAAGTAAGGATTGGGTGGTGTTCTTGGGTTTTTAATTGTTTTCATATAGACCCTTTCAGTTTACAGCCACCGGAGACAGGACCGGTTTAATGCATCAGCAGTCTGATCCAGTGCTACACATTTTGTATTTCCCCTTTCCTTTAAAGTTGTCCATAGTAAGCCCACATTATGGCTGGAGTGTTTTCCCTTGTCGCATGCTGGAATCTCATATTTACTAAAGGATACTGAGATACCATTTGTGGGAGACAACACACTAGACCATATATTGAGGTCAGATCTTTTCAAAGTGTCTCAAAAATACTTTTTTTTCCCTTTTTTTTTTTTTCTTAAATGGTTTGGTTGAAATGTAATACAAAGAATTTTTTACCCTTTGGGGTACATTACATATGAAATAATTTATGGCCCATGAATCACAAGAAGGCAGTGAATTAGGTTTCAGATAAGTCTGCCAAATATTACAAAACATTGTGTACAGATTTTTGGACTATGAAAAGGCTTTTGACAAGAATGGAAATAGAAGCAGTGTTAGAAACAGCAAGAAGGAGAAGAACAGAAGAATTATATGACAGAATCCTAAAGCACTCTGAGTTAGTAGTACAATTAAAAAGATAGGAATATGAACATATTTTTGAAGTATGAAAATGGGACAGAGAGTCATTGTCCAATTCCTTTCTGTATTAGATCTTGAGGGCCTTCAATTTATTTAAAATGTAGATTTGTGGATGCTGATACACATAATTCTGATAAAAGACCTGACTGTAAATGGAAAAAAAAGAAAGAAACCTCTAAAATTAGATTGCAGAGAAGCTTACTGCAGAGCAATTACACAATAAAAAATTGTTAATAACAGATTTGAAGTCAGAAGAAAGATATTTACCTTGGCTAATATATGTATACACAACATGCAACTAAGCGAGGAAGATCAAGTTGAAAGCAGAATTCAGAACGGACTTTTGCCTTTGAATAATAAAATGTATCATGAAAAGTAAGCTCCTGATCTAGGCAAGCATTTGATGTTTGTGTTCTGCAGTCCAGGGTATATGTAACAGAAATACTCGCATCCACCCAGAAAACGGAATAAAATCCATTAGCTGGCACAGAGGAATGAGAAAGTCATTAGTCTGGTTCAGAATAAAGAGGGAAGAATAAACGGAAAGAAAAACAAAATAAAGTGTGCTTTAACTACTAGGAGGAAGCTGAAGTCGTCCCGCCACAACAAAGTAAAGAGAATTGGATAGAGGACAGAATCTTACCACTGTAAGACACGCGTAATTTTCACTCAGCATAGCAATCTAATTTCTACGAGTTGCGGAAAGCCTGCCAAGCTCCATCCTTGTGCGTGGGCAACCTTGGTGCTCCAAAGCCGAGAAACCTCTGCGCCATGGGAGGCTATGGGCTGGGTGGGAATTCCTTGTTCTTTCCTTGTCCCTGTCTTTAAGCCCTTGGGGGTATCTAAGTATTTCTTGGACCCTAAAGGAAGGAATAAATTGGCCCTGCAGGTTTCAGTTGCTCAGGCTGGGTATGCCTGTTCCTACTCTTCGTTAACAAGTCACCTCTGAGGAAGTCTTGCAGAAATATGCTCATCTGTAGACAGATGTCCTATTTATTCTTAGGGAGCTTTCAGCTGCATTTTGAGGGGAAATAGTCTATATCACTCCTTTTCCCATACGGAATAGTTGATTCAGCTAAGTTTAATGAAATTTAAAAGTACTTGTAATTATAATCCTATTACAGTAATTATTGCTTCAAATCACAATGATAGAATATGCTAAGTCAAAGCTAATATCACTGTCATCTAACCCTGCAGCAGGTATTGGCAGTGAACGATGCATAAGAGTATCTTTTGATGATACCCGTTTCCGGCCACCAAAAAGATTCTCCTTGCAGTACCACCATATATTTTTACGCCTCCAGTTTCAAACAGCAGCCGACAGCATAGAGCGTTCCCCAACGCAATGGTGTCGCTAGCTGACCGCTTTTCCAAACCTTTGAACTACTCTGCGTGCTGTCATGACGTACCATTTCTGAGCTTCTCGAATGTACTGGATCTTTTTCATAGAAACAATGAGATAGTTCATCCTTCTCTTACTCTGTGGACTTCTGTGGAATTATGCGAGGATGAATATGACCCAGCGTGCCCAAGTAGAGAATTTTTTTCTTTTTCTGGCACAGACTGAGATTTAAGTTAGCAGTACTTGGTTGTTTCAGCATGCCCCCAGGTCAGCGAACTTTCTTTTCAGAAAAGGGGAATAAACAACACTCTGGATGCATACAGAGATGTTCTGCTTTTTAGCTTAAGTTGCTCAGTAATTTGCGCCTGGGCTCCATGGAAATGAGCACTCCAATAATAAACAAACGCTCGGGCATTATAACATCATGTCTTAAATTTTCTGTTAAGAGGGCATGCCATGTCCCTCTAGCAGAAAAGGAGTAACGTGTGCAATCTTTATTTTGCTGACTATATCCTTGATAATTCATCAACGGTAACATTGGATGGATTCAGCAGAAGCTGCTTAGAAGTACATTGTATAGAAAATTTAATGATTAGCTTAGCTGACATTTTCTTTGGTTTGTTTAAACACTCTTGGGAGTGAAGGACCATGCACTTAGTGCAGGCAGGACAGTGAACCACCCAGACCTAGCAGGGGAGAGGAAGAAGAATTTTTTAGCTGGTCGAGAGCTCACAAAAATCTGGACGAATGAGGAAAGTCTTGCTTTGCATGAGTTGATACTTCTGCTGTATTATTTAATCAAAAGTTCGATGGATCGTATGCACTTTGGAGTGTGTATATAAAATGCAATGTCAGGACGGGGATTTACCGGCAGGGGAGGAAGCTAAGCATCATGTGCCGCGTCGCCAAGGGCTGAGCTCCTTGTCATATGATGAGCAAGAACCTTCACCATCTCACAGCATCCCATTGCTGTGCTGTCTCTGGACATCTCTGCACTCTATTACTTCTCTAAACTGAGTGTGGTCGCTTTGAAAGAAGGTGTTTGTCCTGATGTAGCAATATTTTGCAATAGTTTTGAGGTCTCATCATTCCTGGGAGGGTAAGAAGGCTGCTGTGTCTTTTCACTAGTGATCAGAGAAGTTGTGGCTTGTAAAATGTAAGTACAGCTATCGAACACACGTGCCTTTCAGCCTATAAGTTAATGTTTGTGCTGTCAGCCATGAAAATAACCCTCACAAAAGGATTTAGTGACGGAGTGTGCTGATGTTAAGTGAATAACTTCTGCTTGAGCCTGTTCTTCCTTTTTTTTTCCTATTGATGACCATGAATGACCAGCGACATATTTCTGAAGAATATAACCATTTAAAATAATAATAATAATAATAACAATAAATAATAATAATAATAATAAAGAGGTGTCTTTAAGCTTGAGAAAGAAGAGGAATGACTCTGGACGGTTTGTCTTTTCCTAGTATGTGCAAGAGGAATTTTCTTTTCCTCTTTCAACCAAAGGACTCTCTTGGAGCTCTCACTAGTAAACTGCCCATTGGGAAGAGTGAATCCAGCAGGTTTCCCAGGCTTTCAGTCGACTGGGAATGCATTGTATCCATCCAGCTCTTCTGCAAAATTTTGGTGTGAGGGAAATTGTATGCGTTAGTTAACACATACGCGACTTTGTGCAGGGGACATCTCCCTCAACATACGCGCCGGCTCCCGGGATGGAGCCTCCAGTGCTCCGAGGTTTCACACGCTGGAGCTGGGGGTTGGCCGAACCCCGAATGCCAAAGGTTTATAGGGGTGTACGGAGGTGGCGGCTGCCATCTCCGAGCGCCTGCCGTGCAGGGCATTGCCATCCCGAGGCTGCTGTGTGCAACCGGCAGCAGGGAAATGATGAAAAAGGCAGAGATGTTAGCAAACGGATTTCAGTACGAATCCAAACCAGACAAGTCTCACCAAAGTTTTCAGAAAGATTTTTGAGGCACAGCCTCCATAGCAGACCAGGCGCTGCTACCTGTGCTTGCAGGAAATCGCTTTCCACGTGGTCATCCATGAAACCACTTGCAGGAAGATGTGATACCCGAAGTGAAGGAGGACTTCTGAATATGGTTGCTCTGGGATTTAATGGCAGCATGGGCAAAAGACAGTATACAGCTGCGAAAATACTTGTATAAACTATCTTAAAAGAAAAATGAACAAGTAGTGCTCTCAGATAACTGCATTTTGCTCCCAGAGACCAATCTACATACCAGGCAGGGCATGTGGTTAAAGGAACCCGATCCATTCTCTTTCAAAACTGAGCTCTCTATTGCTTTGGTTGATTTTGATCGTTTCTTTTCTTTTTTTTCTTCTTTTTTTTTTTATATGTAGCTGATCTTTCCATAGATTACTTTCTTCCTTTTCGGACAAGGATAACCTTATGGTGGTATGCTTAAACCAAAGATGAACTCCTGTTTGGTTCTACTGCAGACATCGCAAGTGCCATTACAAATGTGTATTGCTGAAAAGGATGATTTACTAAGAATAATAACACAGTAAAACCCACATTCCCTTCACAAACATATTGTATATTGGTTTTTTTTTAACTAACAACATTGACAGGTGCCCACACTACTTTTTTTTTTCCTTAATGTGGTCTTTATATTTTCAGCCCGAGTATTAGCATAAATTTTATGGGATTTTCTGGGCATATTTGTGTCTGTATCTAAGATATATGATATCAACTGGCAGTGGCAGTTGAACTAATCAAATACTACTGACAAGTTAAAGCAAATTTTTAGGACTGTGAGATTTTGAGCATCTTCCCAGATACAGTTTCTCCTGACTGAAAGCAGTCCTTGACTGTCAAGTTTAAATACCAGATTTGGGACTTAATCTTTAAGTAAGCAAAACACCCCAATAAGAAATATGTATGAGTAAAGCCAAAAAGTCAGGTCCTCCCCTTAAACCTTGCCTGAAATGCATGTGTGTGTTTGTTTATGGCCCTATCGACATGGTATGTGAGTGATTCCAACCAGTGGGAACCGAAGGAGAGTCTTACACTGAATGGACTTCTATTTTCTTTTTAATTTTTTTTTTTTTTGACTTGGCATTTGTTCCTTCTAGCAAACATTTTTAAAAACTCTCTTATTGCTAGAGGGAAAATTGACACCCTTTGCTTTCACGATGATACATTCCTAACACGTTTCCTTGAAGAGCTGGAAATGGTGCAAAAATCTGGTAAGATAAGTCTCTATAAAGCCTTAGAAGTCAAGCGTTCCACTTTAGACATTTAAGACAAATGCATGGCAAAAACAAGTTGTTTTTTTTTTAAGGTTTCTACTTAAAGTTCTGTGCCAAAGCTACAGTACTTATACATTTTCTAAATGTGTTTTAAGCAATAAGTTGTACAACATTTTTAGAACATGTGTTAAGCTATTTCTCTAAGAATGAAGCTCTTAACAAAACATAAGCACTCTGCATGAGATCTTAGCAGCAAAGTGCTTAAAAGATAAAGTAAGAATTGGTACCATGGGAAGAACACCAGCTGTAGAGCACACAGGTCCATTATGAGAAGTATGGTAGTGGGTAGGGAGAAAATGATTTAATCAGGAGTAAAACCAATTTTATTATAAGGGCACGCAGGGGGTGTGGCACCATAGTGAGAGGGACATTTCAAAATATCTGACAGATTTCAACAATGTGAAAACCCACCCTGTTCTTTAAAGTGACAGTAAACCCCATCAGGTCTCTCTTTTTGATGCTATTGTTAACAGTTGACTGTTTAAAGCTGGCCTGCTAAGATGCTGTCGATCTAGTTCAATAGTGTGTGGCAAAATAAAAGGCTAATTGTTGAAATACGATCAATCAAATATGATCTCAGAGTCTAAAGAAGATCCCCTCTGGTAACTCATTTGAGATCAAATCATTACTTTTATGATTGAGGTAATTCAACGGGAAACAAACAAACAAAAAGAAGCTGGAAACCAAAGCAGCAAGCAAGACAACTAAATGAAATGCACAAGTCTGCCTTTGTTCCAGCTTTATCTCACATTACCCCAAGTTAAGGAATGGGGTCCATTCCTTTATTTGTCTACATTTCCCGAACCTATAAATTTAAAAAGCATTTAATAGAATTTATTAAAAAAAGTTGGAAAACAACTCAATTTTGAAAAAGATATTCTATCCAAATATAAACTCTATAGTGAGAACACTATTGCATTGAAGTACCAGGAATCTGGAGTTATGGGTGACCATGTGCCTCCAATAATTTTACAATTTTGTTTAACAACAGTTCAATAAAGAGGCTGCTCTTGAAGCCAGCTGAACTGCCAAACATGAAATTTCGGTGACATTTAGTAAAACATTTCAAGATTATGTTGCTTCAAATTAAATTTGTTCAGTAGTTTTCACGGTTGGCCCCCAATTTGCATTCAGACTGAAATTTTCTAAAAAAGAGAATCGTAGCACATGTGAAAAAAAGCGAACTCCGTTTTTGGAGTAACAGGACTTGCCAAAAGCGAGTGTCATTTTAATTTGGACTAATAAGGATTTGCACTTTCCTAGAGTTTTATATGGATTATGATCTCACTGTTTATTATGTTCTAACAGCACCACACCACTAGAATTAAAAAGAAAAAAACAAAACCAAAGAAAAATAGAATAATCATCCGATCTTGTTTTATTTTTATTAGAAACTCTACTTTAGCCTTTAGTTTCTTTTATATTTAAATTCCTTAGCTCAGTCAAGCTTCAAAAGAAAAGATTTTTTTTGTTTGCAAAACAGTTTTGTAAGCACTTGTGGTTTGTCTTTAGCGTGTTATCATTTTTGACAGCTTTGCATAGCCTAGGTAGGCCAACAGGGGTCTGTCTAATATTGTTGCTGGGCAAATCTTCCTCCCAGAGATGAAAACCAAACAAAATATTTTTGAAGCAGTAAGAAGGAATTAATATCCTTTCTCTCACAGTACTCTATTCCTCGCTGACATTACATTCAGGCAAAAAAAGGAGAAAAGTGTTACCCATTATTCCCTTGTACATAGCAAGGCTAACACATGTAAAGCAATAACTCATTTTCTATTGCCATGTTTAGCATATGTCTCCTGTTGGCTCAGCAAGGCCTTTAGGCCGGTCCCTTGAGCCGGCCATCGTTGGCAACTCTTAGCCCCTCGGCCTCAAAACCAAATAGCTTTGAATCATGTTGAGCTGTGATGCTAATTTTCATACTGATGCATTATGGGAATAAATGTATCTGACATACTGTGTCAATGGTACTGTCTCTTTGTGTCGCTTGTTTTTTGTTAGCTGCATTCCTACAGATGGTATTCCATTGAAAATGTTCTCTTCCTACAAAAAAAAAAAAAAAGAAGAAAAAAAGCCCATGCACAGCACCAAACCTCTAGGTGCAGAAGGCTGTTAACGGTTGCTGATGATAGTAGGCAAACATTAACATAATAATTAGTGTCTTGTAATTGTTTCATTAAAACCAGTTGTTCCATTTCTCCTCGTGTTTTCCCAGAAGAGAAGCTGAATTTGGACGACAGCCAGTGGGAGGACATCCACGTTGTCACCGGAGCACTCAAGATGTTTTTCAGAGAGCTGCCTGAGCCGCTGTTCCCATACTGCTTCTTTGAACAGTTTGTGGAGGTGATAAGTAAGTACATCAGATACAGTAGAAGCTAGTGAAATAGCCTGTTAGATAAAAATAGTAATAAACTTAAAAATAGAAGAACACGGGCATCTCAAATCTGACTTACCTTCCATTATCCGCGGTCCTGTCTTTTTATTGTTTTTGACTGCCTTTTATCTCCTACAGCATTTAGTTATTTAACTGGAGAAAAAATATCAAATTATTGATCTATAAATTTTGTATATGCGATTTAACTGTAGTGCCTAAAATGGTTTAGGAAAGGAATTAAAATGTGTATGTATTCAAAATATGCCAGGCTGATAATCCATATATCCCCAAACACAAGAGAGAGACTAATAATTGTGAATCATGTTAGAAGGGGTTGTCTTTATGTTAATCAGAATGAAATGCGTTTGTTTTGTTCCACGAGGTTGCAGACTCTTGCCTTGCAGTGATCACAAAAAGAATGTAAAATCACTCATCTTCACGTTTTCGTACCTACCTTTGCTTTATTTTTTTTTTTTAAGTTGGCAGGCATCAGAAGTATTTTCAAAATCCAAGGTATTTATGCTGTTACATGTCTCCCTGGTTTGCGTGCTGCAAACCCTCTGTATTTAATATATGCAGGTGCATTTTGTAAAACGGTATAGGCTTGGAAAAACTTGACTAAAAAACAGAGTGATTTGGGGGTTTACTCCCATTGGAAGGGGAGGGAGAGAGAGGGGTAGCTGAAAGAGAAAAAGCCTAGTAGGAGATTGATTAAAGGTCCAATAGAGAAAAATCTCTAGGAAAAAACAAACCCAATAAAGTGCTTAGAGATCTGTTTTCTGAAAGATGGGCATGCATATTTGCCATTACTGTTAATGAGAGCTGTGTATGCACATGCGCAGCTGCCAGAGAATATGAAACCCTTATTGTACAGCTCACTTTGATTTTATATTCATAAGAGTCTTTAGTTCAACTAAAGCTTTTCAAGACCCAGCATCAGATATAATGAGGTTAAATACATCTCACAAGATCCTTCCCTTCTCAGATATTTAGAGATGCTGTACAGTTAAATGCACAACATAAAGAAATGTATTACCTGAAAGTTTACTCTTGGCAGCTCACTTTCTTCTCCTTTCAAAGGAAACTAGATGGAGAACATCATCCCTTGAGTTTAAGATCCCGTTGCAGAGTCTCTGCAGTGCTAGGAGGGGAAAAACAACAATTTCTTACTGTTCAGCTTCAGTTTCTGTGATGCATGGGAACAAGATGCTCACTGAAGCGCCAACACTTGAACATGCCCGTCAGGTGGTTCTCCATCCACCCTCTACGTCCTCTTGGAAAGGAGGAGATGCGGTGCCTTAAGCGGATGCAGTCAGTTCACTGGGTACAGGCTGCCATTTGCGTCTCTTCTTATGCACCTTATTCCGCAGTCAAGTGTCTAATACCCATCCTCTGCAATAGGTGATTATCTTCCTCAGAATCCACCATCATACTGGTCTTCTGGGGACAAATACAGTCTCCCTCCCCCTTATCGCTACTTTTCATTGCCCCTTGGTGTATGCTTTGGCTTAGCAAACGCAATTGTATTCTGAAGAATGTTATCAGGACACCATAATCTCATCTTTCGTGCTGTCTTCTCCTCTCATCGTCTTCGCTGCTGTCCAAGTCAGGGTGATAAAAAAATCTTTCGGTGGCCTGGTGGAGAGTTCTTTGATAGTAAAAATAACAGGTAACCAGTAATAGACTTGTGAATTAAGAGTTTGAAAGCATATCAGGAAAAGTCTGTCTACTAAAGCATTAATATTCATGAGTGGGAAATTAATGTCCCTTTCTGCTATTTGAACTATTACTAATTCTTATTATGATTTTGAGAACCATTATACACATTGATAGGCTAATGAACAGTCATTTATAGAGGGATTTTAAGACAGTTTATTCCTAGGAAGAAAATGCTAGCCCTCCAAGACATGCTTTGCACTATTTCAAAACCCTAATTCTTGTGGCTTGTTTTACTGCACATCAGGGTGATTTCTACCTAATCCAACTGTCTAAAGTAATCTACGGTTTCAAATCAATCTTCTCTTTATTTGGTCTTTACTGCCATAGTATCTACAAATCTGTATTCTTACCCAACTCTACTTAAAAAACGTCTATAAACAACAATTAGGTGTTTTCAGTGTTTTTGGAGCTCTTCTGTACGTTAATAGTCCTGAGGCAAAGTGAAAAATCTCTTTTCTTCTATATCATTTACATTGCAGATGATTCTTTGTCTACTTTGGGCTAATTACTCTGCCTGGTCAGTACTGAGCTGCTAGAAAATTTCCCTTCTTCTTCAGGTTGTTGTAAAAATGAGGCTCTTGTATCGCTGTCTTTTCTGTCTCTTCTTCAAAAATGGAAATTATTAGCATGCAGGGCATGGGTGTGCAGTACAGTTAGAAAGAGCGTTTAATAATGCCAGAAACCAACCTGATGAGGGCTAGCAAAAAGGTAATTAGGATACATTCCCACAATTCCATGATGATTGTATCCTTGGTCCGGCACCGAACACCCTTCAGTCAGAGACGTATATTTGGTAAGTAAGAAGTGGTCTAAAAACCTATCTGCAGTGGGTAGTAGCAAGTTACCAATAATATTTCTTGGGGATTTAGTAATTCATATAGAGGTTCCAGGAAGAACGAGTACCCAAGAGGTGCCACGGACTCCTTATGCTGATGCTAATTTAAAGATTATGTGAAAAAATTCATAGCAAGCTTCGTATTACTTTTCCTGGATGATGCTATTTTAATTAATGTCTTTATTATGTGCATAGGAACAAAATGATTCTATGATTTTATGATTCCTAAATTTTTCAGTACTGTGTATTAGTGCTTGCTCTCTACCTTCAATTTCCCCTATAAATAACTTTAGATATGGCCATAATACTAGAGCTATGTAGATATGACCAGAATATTAGAAGAAAATTCAGGGCATTGTAGAATCTCAGAATTCTGTTTGTCAGGCTGAAGCTGGATAATTACTGTCCGTATAGTTTATATCTGAGAATTTATAAATGATAAATGGAAGGCCACAAAACCCCTGACCTAATACTAGTTTTGTTTCTTAGGATTTGGAAAGCAGGTTTTTCAAGGACTTTGTCTAGTATATTACTGACAAGTCATTCTGTGGTATTTTGGATGAAATATGCACTTCCAAAGTGTGCCCAAATGCTGCTATGAAGTCAGGTTCAGCCACACTTAAATTACTTAGCACCGCAAATAGTTCTATTGATTTTCTGGAAGATCAACAGACAAGGTTCAACAGATTGTCTGCAAGTAAAATTGTTCTTCATGTGAGTAAGGTGGTAGAAGTGCCAGTAACTGAAACACTTAATCAAGTTATTTAGAGAATTCAACCCGCATGGCCGTACAAACTTATGCCAGGACTTCAGCCACTGAAACAAAATAATCTAACCTAAAAATCTGTTAAGAAATATTAACAGGTGAGTGTGTTAGCTGATGATAAATCTTTAGTTTAATTGAACTAGTTTTATTGAAAGGTCTCAGGCAGAAGGCGTGGAAAAAAAGAAATTTGTCCACTCCGGTATTCTGTGCAATGAAGGCTGATCTCTACAGCATAGGAAATATTCAAATACTGACTAGTCCTTCCAGATCTTTTCAGCTGGAGAAAGCTGTATAGACAGTGCATCTGTATAGACAGTGCATCCGTCCAACTGCAGTTACAAAAAAAACCTCACTGATATTCCACAAAGGAAAATTCCACCAAGTTCCCAAAGCTGCAACATCTGTCTCTGGTTTGGAAGGCTTGAGTTCAGGTCTTTGATTTTTCTCTGCAACAGGTTGGAAAGATTACTACATTGGAAAGATTTTTTTCAATGAGGTCTAGTGATTATGCCTTCATTTCAGTTCCTTATCTCTAATATGAATTTAATAGGTGCCACGTAAGTACTGTAGATAAATAGATGATTTATTGTTTAAAATGCGCACACACACACAGAGGCAGATGTATATTTATGTATATACTCTAGATAGAAATAATTTTGCCAGAATTATGATCCTTCTGCAGACAGTTTTCTGAATGAAGGTATCTGTTACTGCTGTGGGCTTCCCACTTAAGGCAGATGAACACAGGAATGAGATTAATAACAAAGTAGTGTTGCGAAATCTGGCTTGCAGGCTTTCAAGTGGAATCCACAACCTGATATGAGATATCTCAGGACTCAGTATGAGGATCAGAAAACATGGGATCCACATCAGCCACCGAGTCCCTGGAGAAGGAACAGCATTTGTAGGGCACCAGATCTAGTTAGCATACGTGGCTTAGGTCCTTGCAATCCCCCAGAGGATCAAGCCTCCCCAGACACTTAGGCAAAGTAATCCCCTTCTCTGGAGCTCAAGCTTTTCAGCCCCTGCAGAAAAGGAAACATTTCTCTGCACAGAGAGAAGTAGAGCCATAGGCACCTAAAGTTCTTCGAAGGCCACAAATGCAACATCTAATTAGCTTCAGAACCTGCAGGGATAGATGGCAGCTGAATAAGGTTTTTCAGAATTATAATGGTGAATTTAAGTGCCTAGATACTACTTAAGGTCCACATTAGATTAGATACTCATATAATTTTTATTTTTTCAGGATCTGTATTTCTTTTTTTTGTATTGCTCTGATAGACCATTAACACTTTTTTCAACTAATTTCACACATATCCTTTTGATGTATCAATTAGGGTCTCCTGGCGCATGCTAAGCAGAATTCACAATGTTGTTCCTATCAATCCTATAATGTTATGTGTTACCCTACTGAATGGAAACCAAAGATGGTTATTTAGCATCTTACACATGATAGAGTTAACTTTTTTGGTTATTGAATGATGTTAGATAAAAAATTTATTACAGTTTTGCTGGTATGAGATACTGGTCTTTACTGGTCTTGTCTAAGAAAATCTATAATGATAACAGCAAAGTAATAAACTCTTCTTTCATGGGAGTGATAGACTTTTTTTAAACCCACACAAGCTAGCAGTGCTGTCAGTAGTTGTCTGTCCTCCCCATGTTGGTCTGTTGTCTTCATCCCCAGGATTGCTGGCATCAGTAAAAAGGTTTTCTCTGAGTTTGGGCTCTAGTCCTGCTTCAGAAAGGTTCCCTGAGAGCCTGCTGCCTGTGTGGCTCGAGACAACATGTTGCAGAAACTCACATCTATCTGGGCAATGATCGTGCTTCGGTCTTTGTCAGGCCATAGCAAACTTTGCACTGAATAATGCAACTTTTGAGGAGTTTGCATGGAAGCTGTCTGCACCAAAATCAGGCAAAAAAACGGTGTCAGGTGGCAATAAGCAAATCTAGTCATCGATACATAATCATGATAAAAGAACAGAGCTACATTGGTTGAAAACATAGTGTAGCAAGGACCTGCTCTCAACTACTGTGCAGTGTTATGAGGATAGTAGCTGGGAAACAGAAAGGAAGTAAATACATTCATTTATTCTGACAGTCATAACATCCTTGTATCATCTTGGTCGAAAGTTACAAAAGATGTCTAAAGAGATTTTCAAAAGACGTCTAAAGAAACCTCACTCGAGGCTTACAAAGAACAAGGCTCAAGGCCAACTTGTCTTGGAAAGACAAGTCAGCATATTGCACTGTAAGAAATCTATGACAGTCTCTTAACATCATCACGTAATAGGTTCCTGAGAAACCAAATTTTATCAGTCTCTGGCATTATGTAAATTTCTGTCATAATCTCAATCTGTGGGCTTCGAGTCCTAATCAAACTGCCTTCAGATTCACAGTTGGCGAGCCTCCTATTGAAATTGTTTTCCTATCCTCCATTTACTTGTCCAAGGAAGTTTTGGGGCTTGGCATGGCATCAGAAAGCCTCAATTTCATGTGAACGTGGTGATTTATAAACAAATCCAAGGTCACTACAACATAGCTCTCATAAGAAATCATAATTAATACCTTTTTGGCCAAATCTGAGTATCAGAAGGCAGTAGAAACACATAAATTAAATGTGAACAGAACAAAAAATGTGCAGAAACAACAAGTATTCAAAAGTTGAGGTGCAAGTCTTTAAAAGATTTCTTAAAGAAGGAATGATTTTGTGGGTATCATAATCTCAGGGATAACCATCCATGTAAATATATCATATGGGTATGGTATACCTGTATACGTATCTATTCTCCCAAGCAGAAGAATACTAACAATAATAATCACAGCTCATTCACAAAGCGGTACTAAGTGTTTTCAGCAGAGATTGAGAACTATTAAATCCATTTTGGAAAGCTTTTTGAAACCTCGTCTAGAAAGTTGTGTGAAATTCTGATTCAAGAATGACTAACTGATATTGGAATAGAAAGAAAAAAACTCGCATTTTAGAAGAGATGCTGAGACAATATAGGACACCGAGCGACTAGAAGGGAAGTCTTCTAATCCATAGGTGTTATCAAAATACAGACAAAAAATTTATATGGTCATCCTGAGTGAAACCAATAAGTGGAAAAAAAAAAAGATGAGAAAGTACAGTTTAAACTAAAGAACTATATTCCACAAGAGGTGTATAAACTAGCTACAAACATATTTAAGCTGTAACACTCCCCACCGTTAAAGCTGCCGTATTCTAGCACAGGCTGCACTCCGATTCGAGGCAGTAGGACAGCATACCCTCGCTGAAGATGTAAAGGGAGGCTATCGTATTTGGAATAGCAGCAAACGGGTGACTAAAGGGGTTCATTCCAGGCTTTTTGTTCCCAGGAGGTGTCAAGGAACAATATGCCCCAGTAACCTCCTAGTTCTCTTTCAATGACCTTCCTTTCACAGTTGCACACTGTTTCTGCTCAACGGCATTTTAAAATAGCTTTTTCAGGTCTGGAAGTAACTGTTTCAGAAAAAAATAAAATTGGAGGGCATGTCTATGGGAAGATTTTTTCTTTTGAGGTGGAAAACAGCCCAACATGTTCAGAAATGAAAGACACTGAAAAGAAAATTAGTGGGTAAGACATTTCTTCCTATTGTTTTTCACTTAGAAAGTTTTAACTAAGTTGTTGGAAGGAAAATGAAAAGAAAATCTACACAGGAAGGTTTAGCTCCTCTGCAGGGCGTTGCTCTTTGAAGGAAGTCCAGGTAACACTTGTCCATAGGGAGCCTGATCCTAGATGGCTTCACTTTGCTTTGCTTTTTTTTTCTCTAAACATGAGCATCTGCCTTTAAAATGAGCTATGTTGTGGTATTTACTAATCCTTTTCTTCCGTTACCACACAATTCTGTTGAGCTACAAAGAGTACTTCATAAAACTCTAAGTTGTTTTTTTTTAACTCTGAAATAATATTTTATAATATTTTAACTAGTGTTTTCCCCCCTGTGAACTTTACCTAACACAGTGTTCCAGTGACACCATCAAATCACTGAATTTGCCTTTTGAGGAAAAGAGGAGAATCTGAGGAACCTCTCTAAAAGGGTTACACCAGTGATGAAAATTACCTTAATAATAAAGGAACAGAAGGACTGTACAATTTGATCTTACGAATCTGGTGGAGGCTTTACAATTATTGTCAAAGGAAATGAAGTTTTAGAAGAATTTCCACTAGGATTTTGCTGTCATGCAAAAGTTTGTGCAGGAGGGACATATTCTCCCCCAGTTTAGTCTTTTTTGTTATTATAGTTATAATTTTTTTAGCATAGTGGAAATTTTACTGCCGATGCCTGGCCTGCCTCTTAACTCATGCTAATTATATTCATAATTAAATGTTAAACAAGAATTGACTAGGCCAACTGGCTTGCACAGGTGTTTGTGATATGAATGGTTTAATGCTTACACAATAAATTATTGGATACAAATCTGCAGTAGTCTGCCCAGCGAGAACCTTTTTCAAGAACTTTGCTATACGTGGTAGGTCCAGCATAGTGCTTGAAACCAGGACTTGCAAATAGCACTTACTAGACAGGATTATGTCAAAACTATGCCTTGTCCTCAATTGCACAAGCACTAAAGAGTTTAATTTTTTTCTTTTTTTCTGGGCTCTTGTCTGCCGTAGGACACAGGTGCTCAGAGCATTAATATTTATGGGGAGCTGGAGGAGTCATTGGAAGCGTGGTGGAAATGTGATCTGGGAAGCAGCGTACTTCACTTGAATTTCAAAAAAAGTTGTTTCTATTTGTAACTGATAGCCAGATTCATCACTGAGTCTCCAGTAACTCTCTGTTAGCTTTACACCGACTGCTGGTTGATGGAGTGTGGAATCAAATATTGGCAAGTGGAAAAAGATAGGAGTTTCAGTTTGCTCCTCTTCTACTTTCTTTTTGGACGTGGAAAATAGTGTATTATTTGTGTAATTTAAATTTCATCTGTGGTTAAGAGAGTCTTTCATTCTCTTAGGGTAGAAGGGGTAGAAGGCAGAAGCAAGCCAACTTGAGAGTTCATATGTGGGTTAGCGTAAGGGAAACTCATAGCAAAAATTGAGTAGGAGAGAATGGTGAAAGAGAAGACAAAGATAAACTGAGAAATCCAAGCAACAACACTGGTCAGAAAAGAAGGAAGAAAAGGAGAGAGAAAAAGCTACTTAGTGACTGTGACAAGATCTCTGTAACCTGGAGTGTCTGCAGGAGGCAGGCGGAAAGGAACTTCTCATTGAAGGTTATCTGGAGCTCTTGACAAAGTGAAAATTGGCACTCTAGGTTTGAGGGGAAAAATGTTTCATCAGGCTTGTGAGTGAAGCTTCCACTCGAGGAAAGTAATAACAGGAGGAGAAGCAGCCTATAATGCCCCAGTTACACAATTTCAGAGGTGCAAAAATGAAAGAGATGAGGCGGGGGAAAGGTGGGAAGAGAAGACCAGGAAAGGAGGGAAAAGAAGAACCTTCAAGAACAAGAGAATGGGATGTTGAAAGTCATACCACGTATCTGCGGTATTGCTCACATACCTCTGCGTGTGGCACGTTGGATCCGAACCAGCAAACAATAGGCATGATAATGTCATGGTAGAAAAAGATGACAACTGAGTTGTTCTTTGGTCCTCGTCACATAGATATTTGAACACCTGGACTACTATACTATTTGAAGACCTAGATGTCCTGGTTTCAGCTGGAAGAGAGTTAATTTTCTTCATAGAAGTTAGTATGAGGCTATGTTTTGTATGCGGCTGCATGGTGCTCAGTTGCTGGCTGGGTTTAAACCACGACACTAGACCTCTACAGCTGTAGTATTCAGGCTGGGCACTAACTTTATGGGTTACTTTTATGCATCCTGAATACCTAAAGCAGCTTTGACTCCTGGTAAATTTAAGTTGTGTTCACTTATACCAGTCCTTTAAGGGACTGTTACCCCCTCGGGGCTCCCCAACCACACTGCTCAAGCACTCCTAACATCAGACTCTTCATTTGGAAATTTCTCCACCAGATTGTGCAACTTTGTGGGTCTTCAAATTCTGGCAGGCAAAACCAGCCATAAAATGTGCCTTAATATGGACCGTTACCATGCAGTTTTATAAAATATTCTTTTATAATGTTGAAAAGTGCACAAATAGCACCATCGCATCAGGGAAGGTTCTTTGTAACTTCAGACAAGACTCCTGATAGTAGTGAATTAAATGAGCTAGAAGAAAATGCATAACTTCAGCTTTTACACTTAGGACCATGAAAAAACTTTGGGTGAGAATCTGGTAGAAGTAAAATTAATACTGGCCCTGCTTTTTTTGTACCCGAGAGCAGTATTTGGTCAGAAAGGATTTACAACAGATCATTTTTAATGTAAATGGGCTGAAAATAGCATGGAGATGGAAACAAGAAGTTAAATGTTCTAAAAATTACAAAAAGTAGGCAGGCACAGAATCGTCGTGAATGGTCAAAAGAATATCCTCAAGGTTTGCCATGATGGCACAAACACAGGGTTGGAAAAGAAAAATGCCACCTTGCTAAAGGCCATGATAAAACAGAATTACATCACTAGAATAATAACAGCAGCACTATCTACAGAATACACATTGAATTTCACAGAATTTCAGAGAAAAGTTAAGTCACAGGTTCAGATGAGGCACAGATTTGCCAGGGTGGACATCTAAGGTCTCCTTCCCCGAAAGCATTGCCTTTGGGCATCGCTTGACACAGGCCTGGCTTCCCAACGTCACCGTTTTGAGTGGGACTGTTTCTGCCACGGGAAGTGCAATTGCAAACTGAAATACTTTGGAAAAGTAATGACGTCTAAATGTGAGGGTAGGCTTGTGTTCTTACCGAGGCTGGGCCAGAGTTCAAAGTTAATAGGATTTATAATGTCTCTTGAGGGACACAAATTGTGAAAAAGTAGTCCTGGAAAACTGGTAATGTGACTGCAGAAAAGCATCTTTAGCAGCTGTGCGACACCAGCTGTACCAGATAACGGCTAAAAAGGGAAGTCAAGTAAAGTCAAGCCATACTGTGGGAATGGAAGCAATGGGTCGTGCTGCACATCCTCCTCCTAAACGGGTGTCAGGGAGCGTGTAGCCCCGAGGCAACCTATTGCACAAGAAACTCGTTGAACAAAACTTTTGCTTTTAAGGATGCTTCCTTGGATGCAGAAATATTTCTGCAATCCGCTGCCTTCTGCTTGTAGTACAGGTATTGAATGTGAAATATCCACAATTTTAAAAGAAAATGCAAGAAATGCTTCCCAGAGAGTCAAACTGCTCCCTTTGACTCCCTTCTGCATAAAATTCATTAGCCTGTTTGACTATTGTTACGTTTTGGCCAAAGCACTAATGCTTTAATTGCCTGGGAAGGTAGTATATCACACAGATAATCTCGCTAAGATCAGGAGCACAATCTAATTCACCGACAGCTCATGGTCTGACTCATTCACTGTTAAACACTTTTGAGTATTAACGTTGCACTGGGAAAAAAAACAATTGCAAGCGAGGCACAAAACCTCTTCACCTAGGTTTGCTTAGACAATTAGAAAATCAAACTGTGTGTTAATCTGTCATACAAAAAGTGAGATCTGAAGCAACCAGAAAGGTGGGACTCTTGAAGGTTTTAGAAGCCCAAAATGTGACTGAGAACTGGAGATTTGCTTAGGGTCGTATGAGATACCTGGGATTTGTGATTTGTTATCAGGAGAGTCGCGGTGAGCAAGGGAAACACCTTCCAAGCTGGCACTGCTACAGTGTCATGTAAAGGGCAATAGCTGCACGTATAGAGAAAGCGTGAGGTGAGCACTGACCGGGACTAACGCCCAACCTAAATTGCACTGTATTTCTTCTCCCCACACTCCTACAGGTGACATTAAAAGTAAAGAGGGACAGTTGAGGGCATTGCCCCGGTACTACATGGGGTGCCCACCTGTAAGGAGGGCAAATAAAATGAGCACTGAAATGACTTCTTTCTTTTTTTCTTTCTCTTTTTCTCTTTTTTCTCTTTTTCTTTCTTTTTCTTTCTCCTTTCTCTTTTTCAGTTTTCCTTTCTTTCTTTTTCCTTTTTCATTTTTCTTTTTCTTTTTTCATTCTTCCTTTTCCTTTTCCATCGCCTTTCCTTTTTCCTTTTTCCTTTTCCTTTTTCCTTTTTCCTTTTTCCTTTTTCCTCTCTCTCTCTCTTTTTCCCTTTCCTTTTCCCTTTCCCTTTCTTTTTTATTTCTCCCTTTCCCTTTCCCTTTCCCTTTCCTCTTCTTATTTTCCTTTTCAAAGAAAAACAAAATGGGAGAAGCGGGAAGGGTCACCTGGCAGGCAGGTTTATATACGCTTCTGCAGCTCCAGCCTTGGGCTATCAAGTGTCACTCCAGAGTAGCCTTTTCCTTGACTCATGTTGGATTTACACCTGTATGTTCACGTGCAGCCAGAACTAACCTGCGCTCTGCAGCTGAGGTCATTGCTTGTTTTCCTTTACACCACAGATCATGACACCTGATGAGGCTACTTTCCTGTTTGCAAGCTTAAGTGTATTAGCATTTTTTAAAAAATTAGCCCACCGTGAAGATAAAAATCCTCCACAGAGACATACAAAAACTGTGATGAGAGTAACCACTTTAGGAGATGTTAGCAGAATTTGATCCAAGAAAAGTGTTTTTGCTTTGAAGCTGTAGCTGTCCTTTAGTTCAGATGGTATTTGTGAATCACTGCCTCAAAAAAAGGGGTCTTCTGGCACATGCTTTAGGCTGATGACAGGCAAAATGAAGTAGATTCTGTCTCAGAAATCTCCAAAAATAATCTTAGGTTTGACATAACACACCATGTCATGAAGTGATATAAGCCACATAAGCACAGAGCAGGCTTTAGAGAAGAATAATCCTATTTTCAGATAGGATACTTTCCATCAATTTGGATAACAACTATCTGATGCAGAATACAGGCAGTAGGCTGCTGATGCTGAGATCCCTTAAAACCTGCAATTCTTGGTGGTTAGAGACTGTGGTAGCCCACTTTCTACCTCTGCTATCTGAGAGTTGCTCCGAGTATCCACACACAGACGGGTCAAGCACGCACACATGCACTAAAGATTTCCACCTGGAAATAAAGGTCTGGGGTTTTTTTACCCTCTTTAACCCCTCAGCACCAGTGATCTAGAGTTCCCGATGCTAAAGAGTGGTGCAAAATGCATTAATGCTTAGCACTGGGAAATCCCAACTCCTGGTGCCAAGAGGTTCATAAATATAGTAATGAAACCTCTTGACTCAAAGTGAGCACTATTTAACAGAACAAGCATGAACAGCCTTTAGGAGATTTTGCAGCTGGATTTGTTCCACTGTGTCAGAGCTGAACCTCCATGATAGTAGTTTTAAAAACTGTGCATGGCTAAAAACCAGAGTTTAAGGAAGCCAGGAAATCAAAAATTAAAAAAAAAAAAAAAAAAAAATCTGTGGGAAGGAAAAGTAAACACACCACTGTATCACATATCAGAAAAATAGGCATCAAGAATCCCCAAGTATGAATTCAGTGACAGATGTCAAGGTCTTTGGGAAGTGTCCACCAAGCTTTATTTTGCACATGTTCCTGAAGAACTAAAACGAGTACTTTGTGTGATAATTTACTAGCAAATCAGTATCAATAAATCAGAATCATGTAAGCGGTCATGTTTGTTATATCCTTGTTGCTTAATATTCATGATAGTAATTTATTTTTATAGTACAGTTTCACTGTTATCTCCTCCATTGCTGTAACTTTGAGTCAAGCAAGCTGCAAAAGTAGAAGGTCAGGTAACCCTTTGAAGGCTGTAAAAGTTCATTCACTTGGAATTTGCTTGGTTAGGTTTTCTTTTGAAAATGCTTTAGTAGTGGCTCCTTAAAATATTTATACTATAACTCCTAACCTACCATTATTTATTTAACAAATATCACTGCAAAATGAGAGTTGCACAGCAGTATATGGATACTAACTCTACAAATGAAAAATCCCAAATTTCTAGATCTGCACAATTGAAAATGACCATGAAGTCTAGTGTTAATGTCTGTATTTCAACTGAAAATCATACTTTTCTTTTAAAAAATTTAAGGCACACTCTTATTTAGACTTCATAATAGTTTGCAATTGCAAGAACGGAATTAAAATTAAGATTTTTTTTTTTTTATGTTAAAAACAGAAATAATTTTGATCCTTGATTCACCAAGGTGCTTTGCTGTGTTTTCTCAGTTTAAGTGGAAGCAATTGAAATTCCCACTTCAGGCCACTTTCCACTTCAAGAGAAACACGAAGGAGTTATAATCTAAGTAGAAGTCAGGACCAAACACGTAGGACTTGTTAACCAAGTTGGCAGTGATAGAAACAGGAGGTTTTATCCGTGGGACATGCAGAGTACAAACAACTACAATTTGGACCTTTTTTTCTGAAACACCTCATTACTGACTTACTGGGTCCTTCTGAGTAACTTCAGATCTAGTCTTTAATAGTGCATTTTAACTATGTTCAACAGATTTAACCGAGTAATTCTTCTTTCTCCTTTTCATGTACTTTTTAGTAAAAAAATGGATTTTAGCTCTGCCAGTTGGGATACAAGGACCCATACCTTTCTTTTAGTGCAGTCATAAAGCGTGATTAGGTTTAATGAGAAACAGCACAAATTCAAAGACGATGTAGCTGTCAAGATCTTCTGCATTGCCTGTAAGTCAGAAATCAGCAGAATTCTTAAATTTCTTTGCATTGTTTTCTTTAATATTTTTCTGTGCTGCTGATCTGCTTTATGAATTCACCTCAGACTGAGTTTATGTCATGGAAGAAGCATCCAATATGTAAAACTCTTCTGGTTAAAGCCAGTCTATAACTATACAATAGCCTTATTGGTGTGTCCCCTTGTCTTTCATTTAAGGATGAGTTTTTGATGAAGCTGTATTGGTTACTGCACATAATCAATTGTTTCTCATCTAGGAACATATTTTTCATTAGACAGGAGGTGGAGGCTACAGAAAAAATATTGCTGATCAGATGAACGAAGCATAATCCTACCTCATCACAAATATAACATCTAAAAATTCTTCAGGTTTATTTATGGCAAACAAAAAATATGACCAGGCTTCAAGAAATGACAAAGATAAGCAGACAGAAAAGACATTTTTATTCTAAGTCTAAACTATCATTAAATGTATTTAGATTTATACCCTATAATTATTATGATTGTAGCAATTAATCAATCAACTGATTAACATATAGGGTCAGCAGGGCACAGTGATCTTATCTTGAAGCTTGAATTAATTAATTATTCCTTACTCTACATTATTATTTTCTACTTGTGTATGTTTTCTCAAAGCATCCCTATTGACAAAATATATCTTTTTTTTCCCCTATGATGTATTGAGTCAAGCACAAGAAGTTACTGACGTACATTTACTAATTTGCCATCAGAATTTCAAATTAATTAAAAGATTTTTAAAGCATTGCATAATTTTTAACTACTTGTTATAGTCTAATTAGCCAGGTTCAATTAAATTGTTTTCAACGCAGCAACTTAAGAGCTCTCATCTCGTCAAGTGGAGTCAAATTCAGTGGGTATATATTGTTGCAATGATATAATTCCATGTTCATTATACCACAAGCCATCAAAGTCTTTCTGCACAGTGTATTTGTTTAGTGTCTGTGGCTCTGTGAGGATTTTCCAGTTCCACAGGCAATCCTGCTGTCAGGAGGTCTTCCAGATATTCAGCTACATTTTAATTTGCTTTATGCAAAAGTGTTACTTCCAATATCCTCCTCTTGGTGCTGAACCTTTCCTCTGTCTCCTTGCAGTAGAATTCGGGTCACACCGAAGTCACTAACAAAACTCTTGCTGGCTCCAGAGGAGACAGCATCTTACCCTTCGTGTTGGCTTCCTTCAGGTGTCAGTTCATTGCCGTTCCTCTGGCACCCTCAGTCGTGATTTAACCGAGCTCCTTTTCCCCTCACCACGTATGTCCTTGCTTCTAACACAGTATTCAGGATTGGGGATTTTTTTTTTACTTAGGTTTAGGTTTTTGGGTTGTGTGAGTATCCTGACCATTTTCGGTGTCTTTCTCATAACAATGGGCTCCAGAACTAGACAGGACCCAACATTCAAGGAGAGGTGACCCTGCTTCCCTCCCCACCGTAAACAGGCATGCCTCTGTAAATACCGTGCCAGATTTTAGTGCCCTGCTTGCCCTCTTGCACCATCGCTTTGTCCGATTTCCCCCTGGTTATCAGTCCCATGTTTGTTTGACATTCCTGGTTCTTAAGGACTTGGGTTAGGGATTTTAATTTTTTTTTTCTTTTTCCATCTTACGTTTTCTTATCTTTTTCTTTTATTCCATAGTTGCTAGTTTAAAGCAAGCCTCGTAAGCCCTGATGGTGTTGAAGAAAGACATAAGCGCTCTGTCAGATAGCACTTAATTCTGTGGTTTTGTCCCAAATAACATTCAGATGGTCTGTGCCTGCAAACCCATATTTCTGTTCCATTATCACCTACTGATCTGCACTTTGCTTGTGCTTTGATGAATAAGAATATTCAATAAACTTTATATGCATCTGCCTCTCCTCACATGCTGCCCTGTGGACCATGAAATGGCCAGCGAGGCTGCGGGCATGGTGTGCCTGGAGCTGGTTTAGCCTCTCAAACCAGGTTGCCACTGTGGGTGCAAAAGCATACAGACCTTCCCTTGTCCTGCATCATGAGTCCCATACACGTCCTAGATGCCCCAAACCATCCTTTCCTTTTGCTTTTTGTTCTCATAATGCAGGGCAGAAACGCTCCCCAACACTGTAACCCTCCTCCTTTCCCATATCGGCCGTTCCAGCACAGTGGCCCAAAAGAACGTCAAGTCTAAGTTTAGAAGAAAGGCCATAGCCCTCTGGACACCCCACTTTCAGGCAGGAGAGACCTCTTCTTACACCTCCCAAGAAGTAGCAGTGGCCTTTGGGAAAGCTTTCCCAGGGTGCCTGTCTCACTTCTCCTGTCCTGCTGGACCCTTCCTCCTCCTCCTCCTCTTCCTCCTGCCATGCAAACACGCACAATGCAGTTCTCTTCTCCATGTGTGCTTTTGTTCTCCTTTTTTTCAGTCTTTAACGCCCTACAACAGTGAGGCCGTGTCCTGATTCAGGCTGTTGGGTTCTACTATTATCTGTATAATCAAAAATAAAGGAGATGCTAAAAATCCAGCTGCTGGCTCTTTAACTGAGCTCTCAGAGAAGTTCATATCCCAGCCTCTGGTTGGTTTGTGGGTTTTTTTTAAATGCTGGTGTAGGAGATAGCAGTAATAGTAGTAGGTTTGGGGGCCCTGAATAGAAAGGGTAGGAGAAGCAGTTATCATCAAGCTTTTGCTTTGAAATGTAAACTTAGCAAAGACTTCCCTGATGAAGTATACATATGGAACTACAAAATGCCACTTTTTATCCATTTGTTTTCCTGACCATAACCACGTTTTCACACTGTCAGCATTTTCATTAGAAGCTCTTTTTGTCAGAGGTTTATAACGAGAATGTAAAGATTTGCTATGGGCTAAATCTCAATCCAAGAGCAAATGTTTATACCAATTCTGAAAACAATCAGCTTGCCCATTTGTAGTTATGCATGTGTTCATCATCTGTTACTGCTTGTCCAATGCTCTGCAACTTCTGGAAGGAAAAAGAGACATCTGGAGGAAAAAAAAATGCTATCCTGCAGATAGCATACTGTATGTTCTCCTGAGTTATTGAATAAGGTACTGCATAAATGCAGGCTTTTCAGTTGATACAAATATTTTTTTTGCTTATGCTTGTCAAATTTACGGTGGAGGATATTTTAACGGATGGTTTAGACTGATCTCCTTTTGTGCGTTGCTTACATGGAAGTTGCGTTAAAAATTCGCTGGAAATTATTCATCTAATGAACTGAGCCACTTTTATGATGCCAGGCTCGATGAATTCTTTGAAAGTGTTTTATCTTATCTTCTGGACCTGAGGGTTAACAGGGTTTTCCTGTCTGTCACTTCCACTGTGTATCAGTCACTAAAAGTCCTATGGTGTTCTGGGGATGAGTCAAATTTAAGGGATGATTTACAGTCCCTATCCTTCTCTGGCTATGTTGGTTTGATCAAAAAGGTACAGACCAAAATGTGGGCAAGTATAGTGACATAAAGATAAATTTGCACACAAAATAAACAGTGAGGAACAGCCTCACAAACTTATTTGTTTCTGGATAAACTTCAGAAACAGATAAAGATAAGCCAGGTGCTAATCCTAAAGTTGCCTCAATTTTAACACAGAAGGTGCCTGAGGTCGGTTGTAGAGCGTATCAGGAGGCTTTGCAATACTTAATGTTTACATACCGTACTCAGTGTTGTAAGTACTTATTTTGTGATAGTATTAAAGTGATACTTATAACTCAAGTCTCGTCGCGGACCGTGCGTTAGCGCTGCGATGAACGAGCGCTCTCCTTGCTGGAAAGCAACGGGAGGGTTGAGGTACCGGTGCTACCATGTCCCACAGAAAAGGACGCGACCACCTAAGCCCAGGAGAGAGGCAGAGGCTGGGAAGGAAGCCCAGAGAGAGACGTTTATGTCTCCAGCAGAACCTGGGAGAAGATTTTCCTTGCGGTTTCTGTGCTGTTGGTGGCTCTGTGTGTGTATTTACAGTCGTGGGTCAGTTCAGGCTGCTGGCTGCACGCCTGCTGAAGCTGCTGAATCTCTCTCAGTGCATTGCTCAGGGTCTCTGAGCACCTCGCCGAGGGTCGCGGTTCCCATCACGGCTGCCGGGACCACAAAAATTAAGCGTTCTAACGCTCCCCATGTACTGAATAGTGAAAAACTTATTTTGGTCTATTCGACCAAAAAAAAAAAAAAAAATCCTTTGGAGCCTC
>NW_010511207.1:20547-29158 GCF_000687285.1 Phaethon lepturus | reverse complement strand
GGCTGTGGCCTGCAGCGCTGCTCCTCGCCGACACGGGATGGCTGGCGCCTGGCCAGGACATCGTGCGAGGTCAGAGGTGGTTTCACCTTCCCCTGTCATTCAGATCTTCTCCCCATGCATGTGTCTCACTTCCAAAATGGATGGAGAAGTCAAGGATGGGAGATAAAGATGAAATAAGGCTGGGGCAGGGTCTGGTGAAGCATTGATAGCAACAAGAAGCAAAGAAAAACTGATTGTTTTTGAGGAACTCTCCCTTTTTCATCAGACATTTAGGCCTTTGTCAAAAAGGCAATATGAAATGAAGAAAGGGATGGATGCTATTGAAGGAAAAGCATTTGCGAGCAGTACAGATGCATGCCCAGGGCCAGCCCTGCTGCCTTTCTCAGGACGTTAATCAGGAGTGGGCTGGGGCTGACCAAGCCTCGCGCCTCTTTGCAGGAGTCCAGGGCTGCAAACTTTGCTTTGCTTGGAGGTTTCTATGAGTTAATATCCGGTTGATATCCCAACTATGGCATGCCCATCTTTCCTCCCTAAACTGAGTGGAAAATACTGTGTACAGTGTACTAATGATTTTCTACTGAACTTAAGGGCCAATCTTTGCTATCACAGGTGACCTTCTAATGAATTCTCTTTCAGCTGAACTTCTAACGTTTAGAGCAAACCTAGTTTTGAGGGATGGTGAATGAATTCACAAGTGTCTGTTCAATATTTAATTGCAAAGTTCACCGCTGAAATAAAATGCTTTTTTAGTTTGGATATATCTGATTGCAATCTCTGTGTACAAAAAGGAGCCTGAACATTCCAGATGGAGAGAAAATTAATTAATTGAGGCTCTGGAATTAAAAACCTTGCTGGCCAGGGCTTGAGAAGCCATGGACTATCATGTGCATAGCATTTGCTTGGAGTCAGCAGTGGGAAGACATAAGGATGTCCCCTTTTCCAGACTGTCACCCTGCAGCACTTCTGACCACTGTAGCTGCATCAGCATCTCTCTGGGATCCCAAGGATCACACACTGGGTCCCATCTTGGCCAAGCCCTGTTTCCTATTCCAGAAAAAAGTTTGGGCAGGGACTCTTTCAATGTATGAAATGTGGTTGAGCCAGAGAAGATATGGCCACCAGCTGAACCACCTCTGAGCCCCTGTGAGACAGGAATCCCTCTGAAGAAACATCCACCAGCACCCTTTGCTGCCCCACACCATCGCCACCATAGCCAAGGGGACACAGAGGTGGAAATGCAATGTTGACTTCTCAAGGGTAGTTTTCCCAACTTATCTTAAGCTTTACAGAGTGGTTAAATTTACACTTCTTGGTCTGTTGGATATTCTGCACTGTGCACCCTCATAGGTTTGAGAAAATGTGTGAGAAAGTGCATGTGTGAACGGTTGTGTTTGTCGCGATGAGTGTTGAACATTCATTTTTATTGTTGCCTTTTCTTCCCCCATTTAGGTGGCTTTCAATGCAAACAAATTGCTTTTCAGACAATTCACAATGGGCTCAAATTCTCTTATTGCTGTTTACAAATGTGTTTATGAAAGCTCAGGCAATTCTAGCAATTATGGCAATATTTTATAGTCTGAGATGCATCTTCCTAGTGTATTGGTGGCTGCAACAATCTAACTTTGAAAATGCATCCCTCACTCCACCCTCTTCAGAGAAGCTAAATCCCAAGCTCCCTTTTTATTACACTGTAAGTTTACATGGTAGAAATAATCTTGCCTTCTATTGCCCTGTAAAAGGGAAGTCAATATTTTATCTCTTGTTTTATAGCCGTTGTAATATCCAACTAATACATAACAATGGTACATTATGATAACTTCATTATGCTCTGATCATGCTGGTGAATAAAGTATTGGTCTGAATTTTAAGCATGACAGAAAAATTACCTATTTTTATTGTTCTTTGGTATTTCTCAAATGTAGCTGGAACAATAACATTTCAGCCTGCTTTTTGCATCCACTGAGACTGCCAATCCTCATGATCAGAAAAGATGTAGTTTGGGGGTTGCTAGTCATTGTGTGTGCTGCTAGACGTGCAGCACAGCACAAATTACTGAGCCAATATTTACTGATGCCAAAGTTAAAACATTCACATGGAAATGCACCTGCAGTGTTAATCAATCCATCTTTGCTGCTATTCCCTGTTGCACAGAAGTAGGCTGAGGGCCAAATTTTGCTTTGTTACACCAGCACAGCTCTGGAATCACCGCGGTGGCTTCAATTAGTTTACAGTCAGGTAAATGCAAAGCAAATGAGAACAGATTCCTGCCTTAAATTGCAGCAGCGAAAAAAATCACTGAGGGTAGTGCTGCTGGCTCCTGCTTTGTTGTTGCCTTGATAACACCTCAAGCTACAGAAGTCATGCTGATGCTCGAATCTCAGAGTGCAGAGGGCTTTCTTTCAAAGTAGGCAGCTCCTGAGCTGGAGTCGTATCTATGCAGAGGTGGTCATCATATTCCCATTGCTGTGGGACACGCAGGGAAAAATAGACATTGCTTGAACAGCTTTGATAACTAAAAGTAGAAGCCCAATGGGATACTTACGAGGTCAGATCTGTAAGAGCTACTCTGGCTTAGACTAGCTGAGAGTCTGGCCCCGTGCGTAGACAGTAACTCCATTTTGTCAGCGAAAGCGCTGGCCACCAATTTTTACTGAAAAGCAGTCTGTTTAGATTAATGTTTGATTCCTGTGCTCAAAACTATTGACTGGCATTTTTAATTATAGTTGGTTTTCTTCTTATTGGTAACAGCAGCTGTCTTGTTGAAAGTTCCTTCCATTGTAGTCAAGTGAATATGAGGTTACAGGTATGGATCAGGGACCAGAACAGTGCCTGGTCAGGATGTGTGCCAGCATCAATGTCAACATGGCTGTTGAGAACCGAGGTTACCCTACTAAAACACGCTCATCAGAATGGCATTGTGTTTCTAGCAACTTTGAGAGGTTTAGAATGCAAACAAAAACTCATTCCCATTTAAAAATGCGTGGCCCAGAAGTGCAGTGCCCACTGCCTCACTCTGCGGGCCAGCACATGCGAAGGATATATCGCTATTGATATTGTGAAGCAAGCAGCACCCCAGTAACACCAGTCCACCAGGCACCAGTTCACGTGAGGCCACAGTACTTTCTGCCAAGACCCAAATCTTACATCACTTTGCAAAGCTTAGCCTACGCGCTCGGCTAGCGAAGTCAGCTTTGCAATGTGAAAAACAGGCAAAACCCGTGCGATTAGGACTCGTTAACGCAGCAGGTTGCTTTGGGTTTACTTGCTCTGTCAAATAACAGGCATGCTGATGCAGTGACCTTACCTGATCAGAGGGACCCGGGTGGCTGGCAGCTGCTGTCACCAGCTCAGTTTGTTGTGGGTGCTGCTGCAGGTTTTAGAGGAGACCTCTTCCATCTGGACTATTATAAGACCCCCATCATGAATAAATGCCTTTCCAGACGGGGTCTGGCAGGGCATTCTGACATTTGTGTGTATCACTGAGCAGCCTTCAGGTAAGCATGTCTACTGCCTGTGATTGAAACGCACCATTAATGACGAGTTTTTTCAACGGGCAGAACGAAATGCCAAGTCACACAGTCCATGCCATTTCTCTCCTTGCTCTTTTCCTAGATGAAGGGCTGTGGGATATGTTTGTGAAGGACATCCCGCGCAGTGCTACCTCCTACACAGTTGGCCTAGACAAGCTGAAGCAGGGTGTGACCTATGAATTTCGGGTGGTGGCTGTCAATGAATTTGGCTATGGAGAACCAAGTGTTCCCTCTGTGGCAGTATCAGGTAATCATGGATATTTTTTTTTTTTTTTAATATCTTTTCCAATGGAATGTCTTGGGACTGGGAGAGAGGGGAATAATAAAAAAAAAACAAACCCAGATTCTCTAGCTGCAACAAATAATCAAGGGCAGCTTGTTTTCACTTGTTTTAGGATAAAACCAAAGTAATATAGTGGTGAATCAAGGTTTGTTATTACTGTATGCTTTCCTCTCAAGAGGAAAAAAGTGTGTGTGCCATTTTTAAGTTTGACAAAGAACCTTCTCAGGAATTTCCTGAGTGTTTATATGTAAGATCTTTTGCCCTAAGACTAATGTACACAGTCTGCAAGTCATTTGCTTTTTCTCCTTTCCTCTCCTAGCCTGTTGTTTTGTTTATTCTGCTTCCTTCTTTTTATTCCCAGGGTTCTCTGATAAATATTCGCTGTGCTATTTTGTATTTAGCTCTCAAAAATATGAAAGTGTTGTTTCACAAAATTATTCCTGATATCCTCTGTGCTGACAGTTCCAGTATGGTGTCGTGCCTCCAGTCCCCCTTCATCAGAGCAGCTCGCTGGTGATGTTCTTGGGCTCTTCCCTCCCTGCTCTCTTGTGCTTATTCCCAGCAAACGGGGCCTATGGCCTAAACGTGCTTCCAAAATCCCTTTGAGCAACTCTGGGCTTCTGAAGGAACTTCAATACCTTGACAAGCAAATTCTGCTCCGTTTGCCATGCCTGGGCAGCTCAAGTTCAGGAGCCTGTTGTGAACTGGGAGAGCATTCCCTTGTGAAAGCTTCGCTCAGGTCTGCTCTCACCCTCGCAGAGCCAGCTGGACTCCCAGGTTGCTTTTGAGCAACAGGTTTCATCCCTGCTGCGTCAGCACAGACAGACAAGCGGAATGAAAGAACCTGATAAAGCAGCTTTGTGATTCAAAATTCTGGAGAGTCCTGAGAACCTGGCAATGCTCCAGTATCTGGAGTGGCTTTTATCTCTTTGCTCCTCCAGTGAAAAGCAGAAACACCATTCAACAGTTACCCAGCAGGCAAGAGTAGTAAATGCTGCTATCGCCATCACGGCTGCGTTTGTCCTTACACAATTAACCACTTAGCCTGTGAGAGCTGGCTATGGATTTCCGCATGAGTGCTACCCTTGCTTTTCTCCTTCAGGACAAGGGCATAGACAACTCACTTCAAACACCAAGAGTCAGTGTCTTTCCTATCTGTGGTTTCACAGAGGCTATAACGCAATGTAAAGGGTCAGTAATCATGTCAGTCTTTCCGTTCCTGGAAGACATTATTCCTTTGAAGCTGGGCACGCAGCTCCTTCTGATGCTTTTTATAAATAAACCGCTTGTTTGTAAGGTCTCCACTTGAACAGAACTATTTAATTCACCTACTTTTGATCCTTCAGTGTTCATCTCAAATTGCTGCATGAAAGTAAGAGGTTTCCATTGAGATTCACAGCCATATAAGTATAAAGCATTTTAGGCTGGCCACTTCAGCTAGCACAGGGAGGTATAAATTGCACTGAATCTGCTCAGCCCAGCATGGCTTGTGCAGTTTGCCTTTAGGACTTTATTGGCCTGGCCTGGCCTCCCAGCAGAGAAAGATTGTGGCAACTTTTCACTGCTGCAGAATAGCCAGTGATCTGGGACAAATTTTGAGCTCATATCATCAGGCTTACAACAGACTTGTGTTTCGATTAAAGAGAGTGCCTGGGTTCAGTGATTGAAGGGGTTGAAGTTGGTCTCCTGGCATCACTCATTCCTACCAGGTGTTCTTCTTCCTTATGGACTACAGGAAAATTGTATCCAACTGCTAGTTTGTGATCCAGTGGTAGCATTTTTTCACAAAGCTGAGGGATGCTGACAAAGAGAATATCACCACAAGAAAATAGCAATACGTATTACTTTAAACCAAGACTGGCAAGATAACTCTAGGAAGGGGAAGTTAGTGTCATTTTGTGTCTCAAATTGAGGTCAAATGGGGTGAAATGACTTGAGATCACACAAAATCCAGGCAACTGTATTGATAACCGTGTGCTGCACATCAGGCTTGGCTAAGCAGATGGGGAAACGGTATAAAGTGGCAGTGAATGTTGGAAGTTAGAGTTAATGGAGGTACTGAAAGACACTGAACCAAGTGTACTTTGTTCCCTGGCACTAGCTGTATTTTTCAAATAGAAAAAATTGAAATCAGAGCCACTGAGCAGCATTTTGGCGGGGCAAGCCTCTTAAAAAGTGGAATAATTGTGGGTCATGACAGATATGTTAGTAGTTCCTTTGACCCAGGGAGTATTAAGCATACCACGGTAGTCAAGAAATGTAGGTGTGCAGAGCTGTGGGAAGAAACCTATCTCTCTTTGCTTGGTGATAACTTCTTACCTAAGTGATTCTGGAGCTCTGCTCTGGGTGTGTGAAAGATCCTTGCGGAGATGTTGGAGCCATGATATGCTCCTGTTCTTTTTGCCATCTAGACATATCAGCAAGCCTCTTGAAAGTCGGGTTGCCCAGTAGACTGTTACCTCCTTTGAACACCTCTCTTTCCTGAACACTGTTATGGCTGTGGGGCAGAAGGGGAAATTCTGAGTGAGCATAAAGAGGAATAGTTATTTGTTTTTTGCTCTTTCAGCACAAACAGAAGTCCCTTTCTATGAGGAGTGGTGGTTCCTGCTGGTGATGGCTCTCTCAAGTCTGATCCTCATCCTTCTGGTGGTGTTTGCATTGGTCCTGCATGGCCAGAGCAAGAAATACAAGAACTGCAGCACAGGTACGACATCAGTTCCATGCTGTGCACACACTCTCAAGAGCTGTGGGAATTAGGAATGTCTTCCCTTTGAACCCCTGGTTTCCTCAGCGTGGACTCTCTTTATAGGCATTTTGTTTGGCAGAAGGTTCAGATCTTTTTAGGCTGGTTTGGTAGAAATATCTTTTCCCATAGCCATACTGGGCAAAGAGTTCCCCATCTTACCAGGTTTCGGATGCTAACCAGCCATGGGCTTGGATAGGACAGCATCTGGAAGTCCCAGGGACTGTAGCAAAAACCAAGGAGACTGGGTCAAATGCTTGGCAGAAGACCACAAAAAAAGGAATGAGCTGAGACTTCATTTAGCTTTGTCATCATTCTCTGATAGATGGGGAGAAGGAGAAAGACTCTGCTTTTCCATGGCTGTACCCAACGCAAATAGTCTAGGTCTGTATGTGTGAGGACTGTATCACAACTCCTTTATATTAAATAGAGTGCCCTGCATCTCACATTCATTCCGTAAGCCAAGCTGCAGTTGCTGGGCTGGGGGCCAAGCAGCTAGGAGGTGTCTTGGTTATCTGGACCTGTTAGACTTTAAGGCATAATGAGAATCAAGCTTTGAATTTTCCTGCAGTTATGATTTTTACCAATCCCCCTTCTGAAAGGAAACGGGAGCTGCCTGCTCTGTAGCTAGGAACGTTAAAATAGTCCCCTTTCAAAACGCCCAGATCTTGAGCTCGGAATATTGTTTTTACCTTTTCTTCTCCAGATATAATAAAGTCCTGGAAGGGCTGTTCACATGTGTATTTCTCTGATAGCCTCCTCCACCTCCAGCAAGAAATTGCTCTGATGCCAGGAGGTGCTAAAAAAGGTACATTAATGAGAAGGATCAGGTGGATGGGTCTTTGCGCTACCCGTTCTTAGGGATTAATGTAATGAAAGAGTCTTCTAGGCAGTATTTAGTAATTCAGTCCCAAAGTGAAGATCTTTTCTTTCTTTATAATTCACTTGTAACAAGTGTTAGAAAATCAGATTTCAGTCTCATGAGATACAAGATGTATGAATACTGTGGCATTTTACCAAGTTGATACTATTACATATTTGTATGCATAGCTCATAGGAAATCACTCATCTTCTTAGTTTTGCTCTGTGTTTGGGGGACAGACAGGAAAAGACAGGTCTGACCTGTACTGTCAGTTATCAGTGTTCACACTGAGTCTTAATGCAGCACTGAAATTGAAGCTGAGGGTAAAGTACCTGTCCGCTGCAAAGTGGCAATATGCAACCGGCCCTTCTCCCTGGGACATGAGCTGAGCTCACACCTTTAGGATTACAAAGAATGAGCATGGGAGAGAATAAGCTCTTGCTACATATGATCACAAGAAATAATATACTTTGCTATATTTTCCCTTTTCTTCTAGTCCCTTGTCATTTTCCCTGCCTTACATTGTCCAGGGATTTCTCACATCTATATCTTATCCTCATTACAGCTCTGACATCTTTTTCCCATTTGCTCTCCACTTACCCTACCTATCTCTTGTTTTCTTTCCTGCTTTTTTTTTCCCCCTCTTTCTCTCTTTTTCTGCCTTTCCTAGTTTTACTTTCTCTTGCTTTGCTTCAGTCGGCCTGAATGGGATTCGTGGCACCTGATATAGGACATCCTCAGTGGCCATCTGAATTAATCACCTGGTTTCTATTTATAGTCAAAAGACAAGAATAAACACTGTTTATCTGCACTGTTTTAGATACTTACCTCTGAATGAAATGCATCCATCCTTGGCTCATTCTTTCCCCTTTTTTGGCTCCTTTTGCCTGTTCACACTCCTGATAAGCTCCTCTCCTTCACTCTGATTGTATTCATTTGCCAGTAATAAAGGTAAAGAGATTTTCAAGTAATTAATGATGGAAAACACACAAAGAAGGGAAAGTTAGCTGTTACAGCTGTATTTGGGGGAAAAGTGCCTTTGTTTCAGCTGAATCTTTCATTGCCTGGCGCTAGGTAAAACCATCTCCAACGTGGAAGAGTCAGTCACCCTGGATAATGGAGGCTTCACTGCCCTGGAGCTCAACAGCAGACACCTGAACATCAAGAGCACCTTCTCAAAGAAGAATGGAACC